>NC_041391.1:491803336-491808295 GCF_002162155.2 Triticum dicoccoides
ACATCACCAGCTGTCGGATTTCGGGTTCCGTAAACCCTTGAGAGGTTTGAACTCTGGGGTGAGTGCGGAGATCTCAACCTCCCCAGTCTGCCTACTCTCCAACCTCACAGCCTAGCGCGTCGAACTCGAGGGAAAGGGAACACATAGGTTTACCCAGGTTCAGGCCACCTTGCGGTGTAAAACCCTACTCCTGCTTTGTGGTGGATTTGCCTCTAGGGGCTGAAGATGAACTAGTATAGTGGAGAACAACCTCAGGAGGTGTGTTCTTGTGCTCAAGCGAGCTGGTGAGGGTCGAATGGATGTGGTCGGAGTGTTGTCCTCTTCTGTGACGGTGTTTCTGTTTTTACTATGGCGTGGCTTAGAGCAGCGCCGCTGACGTCGGTGCTTTGGCTGTATCTCAGGAGCTTTGTCCTCGACTAGATTTTCATCGTCGCTGTTGTTTTCTTTGGGTGTATCCACCATGTATATGTCGTGTGAGGAGGTGGTTGTCCAACACCATGTAGGCAGTGGTTCATGATCCTCTCCAGCATTGTCGTCCATACCGTCAATGTCTTCGGAGTCATAGTCAAGCATGTCGGTTAAGTTGTCGACAATGGCTATAAAGTGGATGGTGGGTGGGGAACAAATTTCTTCATCATCCGCTTCCCATTTGAGCCGGACATAGTTCGGCCAAGAATCCGCTGACAGGGAGACAGATTTCAATGAATTTAACATGTCGCCAAAAGGCGAGTGCTGAAAGATGGCATGGAGCTAAACTCTTAGACTGGCGCCCAATCAGGTTCGATGGACGCTGGTGCACGCGGTCCGTAATCCATGGCCGGAGACGAGTCCGGGGTTTTGGTGACACAAGCCCTTGTCGATGTTGGGTCTGTGTGCGGCTCGAGCGCCGCCAAGTTTGTGTCCTCTGTGGCGGGGTTAAGCTTACCGTCTTCGGACAACACGGTCCACTCCGGCTCTAGGGCCAGGGCTGTCACGCCCAATATGCGATACTATCCTAAAGAGACTCGAAGGTCCCACCAAGGATAGAACCGCATATTGAAACGCTTTTGCAAGGTGGATATCATTACATCAACATTACATAATAGATGGGGATACATAGAAAAGGCATACAATGCCACACGAATACAACATCACAATACATAAGAGCATCATCCGACTACGGATGAAACACAAACAGAAACTCAAACGACATCCACCCTGCTAGCCCAGGCTGCTGACCTGGAACCTATCCCCTGATCGAAGAAGAAGCAGAAGAAGAACTCCAAAACAAGTAAACATCGCTCTCGCGTCATGATCATCGGATAACCTGCACCTGCAACTATTGTTGTAGTAATCTGTGAGCCATGAGGACTCAGCAATCCCATTACCATGGGTATCAAGACTAGCAAAGCTTAATGGGAAAGGAAGGGGTAAAGTTGTGTGGTTGCAGCAGCGTCTAAGCATAATATGGTGGCTAACATACGCAAATAAGAGCGAGAAGAGAGCAAAAGGAATGGTCATGCAACTAGCAATGATCAAGAAGTGATCCTGAACTCCTACTTACGTCAAACATAACCCAAAACCATGTTCACTTCTTGGACTCCGCCGAAAAGAGACCATCACGGCTACACACGCGGTTGATGCGTTTTAATTCAGATCTGGTGTCAAGTTATCTACAACTGGACATTAACAAATTCCCATCTGCCTATAACCGCAGGCACGGCTTTCAAAAGATTATACCCTGCAGGGGTGTCCCAACTTAGCCCATGATAAGCTCTCGCGATCAACGAAGGATATACCTTCTCCCAGGAAGACCCGATCAGACTTGGAATCCCGGTTTACAAGACATTTCGACAATGGTAAAACAAGACCAGCAAAGCCGCCCGATGCGCCGACAATCCCGATAGGAGCTGCACATATCTCGTTCTCAGGGCAACACTGGATGAGACATCCTACGAGTAAAACCAGACCTCGAGTTTCCCCGAGGGGGCCCCGCAGTCTACTCGGTTCGGACCAACACTTAGACAAGCATTGGCCCGGGGGGGGGGCTAAAAATAAAGATGACCCTCGGGTTGGCCGACCCAAGGGAAAGGTATAGGTGGTGGTGAGGCAAATGGTAAAACCAAGGTTGGGCCTTGCTGGAGGAGTTTTATTCAAAGCGAACTGTCAAGTGGGTCCCATAAATCACCCAACCGCATAAGGAACGCAAAATCCGGGAACATAATACCGATATGACGGAAACTAGGGCGGCAAGAGTGGAACAAAACACCAGGCATAAGGCCGAGTCTTCCACCCTTTACCAAGTATATAGATGCATTAATTAAATAAGAGATATTGTGATATCCCAACATAATCATGTCCACCATGGAGAAATCTTCAACTTCACCTGCAACTAGCAACGCTATAAGAGGGGCTGAGCAAAAGCGGTAACATAGCCAAGCAATGGTTTGCTAGGAAGGGTGTCAAAGGTTAGAGGCTGACATGGCAATTTGGGAGGCTTGAAGAGTAAATGATAGGTAGCGCAGCATAGCGATAGAGCGAAGCAACTAGCATAGCAATGATAGTAGTGAGATCCAGGGTAGCGGTCATCTTGCCTGAATCCCGCAAGGAAGAAGAACGAGTCCATGAAGAAGATGAAGCCACGAAGACGAACCAAACGTAGACGAACGAATCCTCACGAACGCAATGCAACGGGAACTATCGAGAAGAAGCACACAACATGGTAAACACACCACACATAGGCAAGAGAAGATGCACAACCAAACATGATGCAAGACAAGACTACATGAAGCTACTCATGGCAAGAGATGATGCATTCAAGAACAACACATCAAAGCAAGTTTAAATGAGGCCGGGAACAACATATAACAATTTCGGTAAGTCCTCATATGCAAATTTCGAAATTGGTCCAGATCTGAATAAACCTTATATTCAAGTTGTTAAACAGCAAGTTAAGATGCACCAAGATGATCTACACGAGATTCTAGTCAAGTTACATATAAAGTTCATTTAGTTCGGAGCTACGGCCTAGAAGATATGAGCAAAACAAGTTAAACATGGCATTAATGCAAAATGCATACAAACATCAAGCAAACACCTCAAAACATGGATGCAACATGATAATATGGAACTACATGCAATTCTAAGCAAGTTTCATATAGAGCACACTCAAAAGGGAGCAACGGTTCAACACACACACACTATACAAGTTATAGCAACAATCTGTTCAAAACAGCAACTAGGCGTATTGCAAGCATCAAAACAATAAGCTACAACATCTCAACATGAAGACAAAAGACATGGGCATGATGTACAGGTAAAGCATAACAAAACATGAACACTGAGCTATCTCCAGAAATCACTAGAATATGCTCAAACACACATGGCAAGATTGCAAATAATATCAGTTTCAGACTTTGCAGAAATTAACATCAGGTTGCAATGTTTAGAGCTATCAATCAACATATTACATGAACTTATCATGGCAAACAAAGGCATGGCATGATACTACTAAATGCATAGAACAAAAGTCCTTTACTGACCATGAGCCAAAAAGGATTAGAAAATATGATGGCACCCACGTAAACATAGCAAGTTAATATGACAGATTCAAACATGGCAGGAACGACGATAAGTAGGCATGTTGGTGAGCTGGTACCAGTCACCACAGAGCAATACATGGCATGGCAAGGCAACCAACAGTAAGAAGGAATGTTTATGAAGCTAAGCATGGCAAGAGCAAGTTCATAGGGTGCATGTATCACTAACAACAATCATGGCAACAACTGAACTTAATATTAACAGGCTGACAGCAACATTATAGCAACTTTGGAGCAAGATTACAATAAGGTACAACAGGCTATAAATGCAACCAGGGGCATGGATGGATAGAGCATAACATATAGAACAAAACACCCTTAGTGAACATCTCCATATTTTGCATAGAATGACTTGTAGCAGCAGGTTCATCACAAAATAACAGATTCAACCTAGCAAAACAGTAACAGCAAGTACACTACTTCACGAGCTCAATTCACTCACCACAAGTCACTGCATGACAAAATAAGCATAGCATCAGCAAGAAGACATGTTTATGAAGCTATCCATGGCAAGAACAAGTTCATAGCATGCAAGGATCAACTATAACAACCTTGGCAAAATTGAATAACATGTAAACAGTCTGCCAGGAAACATTTTGTAGCAAAAGTAGAGCAAGAAAATGACATGCTAGACTACTCCATAATTGCAAACAGGGGCATGAATGGATAGAGAACAACCATATGTTCAAAACATCCTTACTGAAGTATCTCAAAATATGCATGTATCTCTCTGTAGCATCATGTTTACATGGCATCAAAATAACAGCAGAACAGGGACTAAAATCAGCAACATCACGAAGCCCAGTTTGCATGCTTGTGCTAGTCACCACATTGATCACAAAAATACATGGTAAGCACCACTGTAAAGATGGCATGGCATAGATCAAAACACATGTAGACATCAACCTCATAGGATGCACACATTAAACATGGCAAAAATGACAAATGAGCATGTTCTGTTAACAGACAGCAGACAACATCATATAGCACTCTTGCAACGATGATTCAGGCATCAAGATGAGCTCAAATGAACATGATGCAATGGAATGAAATGAACTACTCATTGATACAAACAATTTGACATATTACACGCACGAAACGGACCAGTATGCACGGAGATATGATGCGATGAACATGGCAACATTATGCAAAATATTTCGGGACTTAGTGGAAATTCAACCTCCAAAACTGGACGAGGTCGTGCGGGACGGAGAGATCCGGATCGGGCACGGGCGTTTGGATGGGCTCCTGGTGGATCTCGTCCCGATCCGGGGCGACGGGTTTGGCGGCTCCGACGAGAGCTCCGGCGAGGGCGACGGCCGGAGTTGGAGGCGAGGGCGACGGGAGGCGGCAATGAGGCGGCGAAGGAGGCCGGCGGGAG
>NC_041391.1:491808574-491816968 GCF_002162155.2 Triticum dicoccoides
GGGCGGCGACAGTGAGGCCACCGGCGGCGGGGACGGGCGGCGCCCGGGAGGAGGCGGCGGCGGCTGCGGGCGCTGGGCCTAGATCGACCCGGGGCGGGCTGGATCTGGGCTCCCACGGGCCCCAACGAAGTGGGCGCTGTGGGCGGCGACGTGGCGGCGCGAGTGACGTGGCGTCCCCGGATTGGTCCGGGCGACGTGGAGGCTAGCGGTGGACGTGTCCGGCCGCCGGGCGGACATGTCCGGCGGCGCGAGGAGGGAGAGGGCTAGAGTTTCGTGTGTGATTTGGATGGGGAGAGACACATATTTATAGGTAGAGGGAGCTAGGAGAGTCCAAATGAGGAGCGGTTTCCGGCCACGCGATTGTGATCAAACGACCGAGAGCATCGAGGGGAGTTATATGGGTTTTGGGCCACTTTGGAAAGGTGTTGGGCTGCAAAGAGAAAGGGGCTTTTGCGGCTACGCGGTTAACCGTTGGAGTATCAAACGGACTCCAAATGGCACGAAACTTGACAGGCGGTCTACCGGTGCTATACCAAGGCCGCTTGGCAAACCTCGGGCCATTCTGAGAAAGTTTAACACCCGCTCACGAAGAGAGGCAAGAAGGGGACGCCGGAGAACATAGGAGTGCCGGATTCCAAAACGGACAACGGGGAAAAGGCTCGGATGCATGAGACAAACACGTATGCAAAATGAAATGCACATGATGACATGAAAAAATGCAACACGCAAGAAAATGGCACGGCAACGACGGCGAATAACTGGCAGACACCTGGCGCATCGAAACCGGGGCGTTACAAGGGCGATCACAGGCGCTATATCCTGCGTGTGGCCCGATGAAAGATCTAGGTCATGTTCATCGTAGTGGCCGGGGACGGCCATCATGGGCTCGAATCCGTCGAAGATCATGTCTCCGCGGACATCGGCCACAAAATTCAGGCTTCCGAATCTGACCTGATGGCCAGGGGTGTAGCTATCGATCTGCTCTAGATGGCCAATCAAGTTGGCCCGCAGTGCGAAGCCGCCGAATACGAAGATCTATCCAGGGAGGAAGATTTCCCCCTAGACTGCATTGTTGTGGATGATTGATGGAGCCATCAAGCCTATCTTCGACGACACAGTGCAACTCTCAATTAAAGCACCAATGTCGGTGTCAAAACTAGCGGATCTCGGGTAGGGGGTCCCGAACTGTGCGTCTAAGGCTAATGGTAACAGGAGGCGGGGGACACAATATTTACCCAAGTTTGGGCCCTCTCTATGGAGGTAACACCCTACTTCCTGCTTGATTGATCTTGAGGAATATGAGTATTACAAGAGTAGATGTACCACGAGATCGTAATGGCTAAACCCTAGAAGTCTAGCCTATGGGATTATGATTGATGTGTATCTAACCCTAGAAGTCTAAACCATCCAATTTATATAGACACTGGGGGGGCTAGGGTTGTACAAATTTGGTTACAAAGAAAGGAATCTACATAACCGACTTGCCAACCTTGCCTTCCACGCCAAGGAGAGACCCATCCGGACACTGGACGAAGTCTTCTATCTTGTATCTTCATAGCCCAACTGTCCGGCCCAAGTATATAGTCCGGCTGTCCGAGGACCCCTTGGTCCAGGACTCCCTCAGTAGCCCCTGAACCAGGCTTTCAATGATGATGAGTCTGGCACGCAGATTGTCTTCGGCATTGCAAGGCGGGTTCCTTCCCCGAATACTCCAACATAGTCTTCCGAACACAGGAAACGTGTCCGGCTCTGCAAAACAAGTACCACACACAACCGTAGAGAGTCCGGCCAAAGCTCTAGTGTCTGGTACTAGCACTGCTGCAGATCTCTGTGCCCTAGGCACTCTTTGAAATACTTCAGTGGTTGCTTTCCCCTTCCTCTCTTCTGCTTCTTCTTGGAGCTGCTCAACTGTTGTTTGAATTTCTGTCACCTTCAAGTCAAGATCATAGAACTTTGTTTCAATGATCCTCTCCAAGCTCTCTTGATTCTGAGTCAGGGTGGCTAATCCTTTCTCAATCCTCAAGGTAGCTTGAATAAGATATCCAAGTTGGTCTTGCTTTGACTTGAGGAAAACCTGTGAAGCTTCTTCAGCAATTGGCATCTTTGCTGCCTTCTCACCTTTTTCTTTCTGCCTCTTCTCTTGAGCCTCCACTGATGTGGAATCTTCAGTATCCATGACAACTGTGTTGTCTCAAAGTCAGGCCTCAGGGGAAGATGCTCTTTGTCCAACAAATACACTCCTTTGTTCACCTTGGAGTTAATCAACATCTATATATGTGGAGCATACCCACATGACCTCTTTTGGTCAGCAGTTGTTTTCTTGATGGTCTGGTATCTTTGGCTTCAGTTTTGTGAGCACTTGGGCTTCCCCTTCTTCTTCTTCAATCTCAGGCACTTGGGCCTTGTTCTTCTCTTCAGCAGAAATATTCCTAGTGCTTCTCTTTAGGGAAGACTCGGAAGCTTGAGCTGGAGCTTTGGAGGCGGTCTTGGGCTTTGAAGGAGCAGCCTCAGACTTGATGGCATCCCCCATCAGCTTTTGAGACTTGGGTGCTGGTGCAGCATCTGCCGTGGTCCTAAGAATGACAGTAGAAAGGGGGTAGGTCTGGATAGGCAAGATCTCAGCTATGGTGAAGATGTACACACAGGATTTACTAGTTCAGGCCCTTCTCGGTAGAAGTAAAAGCCCTACGTCTCGGTGCCCGGAGGCGGTCGACTAAATTATATGTGTGTGGTGTTACAAGGGGTGCGAACCCTTGTGCCAGAGGAGGGGGTGGCTTATATAGAGTGCGCTAGGACCCCAGCCATCCACCATTACAAGGAGTTCAATGTACATAAAGACGGGGCGTTACTGATAACGCCAACCATAAGTACTATTAATGACTTTAAAGACTACGGAGTGAACGCCCGGCCGTTGTAGTGCTGAGTGACTCTTGGTATTCAATAGGTCGAGTGGTTCCTTGTATGGTCGAGTGACATCAGATAAGAGGTGCATCCGAGTGATATGATTGGTCAAGTGGATTGCACTCGACACCTTTGACTGGGGGTTCTTTGTTGTCTCTTGGATTTCTTTGCTTCTAGGGTAGTGACCTTGGGTAGGACGTGTAGGTCTGGTCTATGACCCTACCCTGGGTCTGTATCCTCCTCAGTAGCCCTCGAATGGATTAAGGTCTGAGTGGAAAGTAGGTTGAAGTTGAACTTGCTCCGAGCTTTATGTTCTGCAAGTGTTTTGCACAGGACGGAAGGCTCACGTTGGAACTTTAGCTTTGATTCAGTCACCTTGATCGATTCAGAAAGTCGACGAGTGAACTCGTAACATCATTCGCCGAGTGTTGTTTTAGGGCGCAGAATCTTTTGCGCGATTGATTGCAAAATATCCCAGATTTCACGGGATTCGAAATTTCGGGGAAGCGCGCGGGACAGAGCGTGCCGAAGGAAGCGGGGTGGATAAACGGAAGCGCCTCGATCTCCACGCCACCTTTTTCACCATGTATGTTGTGCGCGACTGTTGTTGGATTTGACAGGATAGCCCAGGCCCACGCGTCAGTCACTCGGAAGTGGCCCTTTATAAGGCAACGGAGCCGAGGCGCTTGCACTATGCGCGTCTGTTTTCTCCCTTCTCCCTTTGCTTCTCCACTATATCTTGTTCCTCCGCTCTCAACGCCGCCGCTCCGCCGCCATGGTGAAGGACAAGACGGCGGCGCTGGAACGCGCGAAGAAGGCAACAGGGGTAGCGAAGGGCAAGAAGCAGAACCGTGGGTCGTCGTCGCGCTCGACGCTGCCGCCATGCTGGATCCAAGGCGATTGGATCCAATCTTCGCTCCGGAAGGAAGATCTGGACGAGATGGTGGAGTCTGTGTTGATTGCCAAGGGTGCAGCGAGGCTGCCGGAAGGGGAGACGGAGCCACAACCACGACCGGGTGAGTGTGTACTACTCGCCACCCATGTAGACCGGGGCTTCTCGCTTCCTCCGCACCCCTTCTTCTGGGGCATCTTGAACTTCTTCGGTGCCCAACTCCATCACTTTTCTCCCAATACCATCACGTACCTTGCTGCATTTGTGTCTATGTGCGAGAACTTTCTGGGGTGTCGGCCACACTAGGGTCTTTTCAAACATCTCTTCACTATCCGTTCTCAGTCGGTGAAGAAGGAAAACACGGGTGACAAGAAAACACATGTCATTCAGATGTGTGGGGGTTTGGGTATCCAGAAGAGGCAGAGGAGCTCTTTCCCCTACATGACTCTTCCTGAATCGGTTAGGGGCTAGTAGTCGACCTGGTTCTACTGCCAGGACCTCGCAACTCCAGGTCAGTCGACCGGACTCCCCCACTTCACCTTTGACCGTGTTCAGGCTCCTTCTTCGCTGAAAGTGACTGCTGCTGAGAGCGTGGATACAAACATGCTAGTTGAGAGGGTAGTCCAACTGATCAATCAAGGTGTCACTAGCATGGACCAGCTGGAAGTAATCCTCAGTCGACGCATCTAGCCTCTCCAGGCCCATGACTACCCCATGTGGATGTACTCTGGGGCTGACGACACCGCTTGGGTCCATCCAGAAGAAGTACCGGCCAAGACAGTGGCCATTTGGTTGAAGAGCATTACAGGAAACAAGGACAGCCCCAGAGGTGCCAGGATAGTCGTCCCCTTCAGTGATGACAATCAGCCTGACAAGGTGTGTCCTCCATTCTGACTATTTTTGAATATTCATTCTGATTGCTCCTGAGCCCGACTGACTTTCACTCGACTTCTTGTCTTTGTAGGTTTTTACTGACATGTATTCGATGCCCAATGGTGAACAAGTTCTGGAGCAAGGTCAGGAGGGAGAGGCCTGTGCGGAGGAGAGCGGTGAACGGGAATCTTCAGACGATGATGACGAGGAGTCAGACGATGAGGAGGCGGTCGACTCGCCGCCCCGCTCTGAACGCCGATCGAAGCAACAGCATGACCCGGCGGGCGGGCGCGGAAAGAACGTGGCCCCAAGCACCCAGACGCAGAAGCGCACCCGAACGTCGACTCCGGAGACAATAGAGAATGTCGCCAAGCAGCCCAAGGTGGCTCCTCCCAAGGCTCGGAAGACTGTGCAGAGGATCAAGATGGACGTCCATGTTGCCTCAGGGTGAGCATATTTCTTGCACTTTTCTCTGCCGACTGATTCTTCTATTCTGACCAAATGGATTGTGTACCTTTCCAGCCCAACCTCTGCCGCGACTGACATGGATGTTGATAAGGCCCTAGGAGATGAGGAAACTGATGATGCGGCCACCTCCCGAGCTGGTAAGTCCGCTCAATCAAAATTTATTTTGTCGATTGAGTTGTCGGTCGGTTGAATTTCTGTTGTCTTTCTTTTCGCTGCAGCTCCACAAGACATTGGCATGCTCCCTGATGAAGAGGATGAAGAAGTGCTTCTACAGGAGAGGAGGAGGAGAGGCAGGGGCTCAAGTAGGAGAGGGCTTGAAGTTCAAGTCCCTCAGTCGACGCCGGTGCTTGGGGCGGTGGTCGAGCGATCCGGAGATCTGGTTCGGACCAACATCACGTTCGCCGACCCACTGATGACTGATCGTCCATCTGGTTCGACTGCTCCGGCTCCTATTGCTCTCGTGCAACTCCACGCATCCGATCCAGTGACTGCTTCGACCACCTTGGAGCCATCACTCTTTGCTGCATACCAAACTCTAGATGACTCGCCAAGTGCTGCCACGGAGGCTCTTCCGCAGGTGAACCTTGTTATGGAGCAGGTGAAGGTGATACACAAGGCCAGTCAGGTGGCCTATAACGCCAGCACCGCCCTGCAGACCAATGTTAAGGTCAGTTATCTCCCAACTGAACTTTTGAATGCTGCCTATATGTGCATATGTTTCATATCGAATCACCCACTGGGGTGTGTCTGCTTCAGAGTTTTAAGAGGTCTTCCACTCCACTCGACTCGCTCTGAGTCTTAATGTTTTGTCTGAACCAGTGGGGGCACGTAGAGTGCACCCACTGGGTGTAGTCCCCGAGACCACGGTCGACTGCTGGTAGTCGACTGAGGTCTGAGAATCTACTTTTTTTGACTCACGCTGGGCAGACCATGCTGAGTGTTGATCTAAACCAGTGGGGACACGCCGAGTGCACCCACTAGGTGTAGTCCCCGAGACTACTGTTGAATGTTTGATTCGGCCGTAGTCTTAGAGTAACTGTCGCTGTCATTGTCTTTTGTTTCTGTCGACTGACATATCTCTCTCGTTGACTGCAGAGGTCTTGTGATCTTGGAGCTCGACTTTCTGAGTTGAACAAGAAGCACATCAGCCTTGAACTTGATCTTGAACTAGCGAGGAAGAACCTCAATTCTGCTCAAGAGGAAACAACCATCATGGGAGGTAACCAATCGACACTTGCCCACCTCGTAGCTCGCGCCTTTCAGTGTTTTTTCTTTCAGTCTCTTTGAACCAAGTGACTTCACACGAGCAGATGTGCGTAGTGAAAACCGTCAGCTTCAAGCTCATCTGAAGAGCGTTGTTTCTTTAGAGAAAAATGAAGGAATCTCTGGAGAAGAAGGATCTCGATCTTGCTGCTGCTCAGAAGGAGGCACAAGAGAAGACATCGCTTGTGTACAAGAAGCTGGCTTCGGTCGGCAAGTTGGAAGAGGAGAACTCGAAGCTGAAGACTGCCATCTCTGAAGCCAATCGGGAAGTTGAGCAACTGAAGAAGGACAAGGAGAATCTGACCAATGAAGTCGGAAGCCACAAAGCCAAGACGGGCGATCTGGAGTCCTATGTGGGACAACTTGCTACAAAACTGGTCCTGAAGCTTGAAGGTATCATCGTTCGACTGGTTAATCGTCGTCGACTGGAATGTCTTATTATACCGCCGACTCACTATTTTCCCTGATTGTGCAGAACTTTGTCAGGACTTTGAAGCTGAGACTGGGCGGGTCGAGACGGGTCTCGACCCCATCAATTATCCTGTGAAAGATGACGTTGTGATGAACTTGTTGCGGTTGGAATCACAAATTGATAGTGTTGTCTCTTATCTGGCTCAACTGAAGGCGGTGATGACTCGGGTTGATGCCGAACTCTGGCCCTAGGTGGAACTTTCACAAGACCTTGAGTAGATGATGACTCGACTGAATCAGATCCCTGGCCGAGTGTAGGAATGGAACAAGTCATGTGCTCATCGTGGTGCTGACATTGCCATGTCATTGGTCCGAGTGCACTGCAAAGATGCCAGAGAAGACAAGATGGCGGCCCTCAAGGTTGCAAATACGAAGAAGCACTCCTTCCAATCCTTCATGGACCCCTTCCTTGAGGTTGCATTGACCGCGACAGCTTCTGTGATCCAGCCAATCATTCCCATGACGAGTGAAAAACATGATGCTTCACCTTTATTTTCCTCAAAATGCCGAGTGATTTTGTAATTGCTGAAAACCCCTTCGGGCTTGCCGCCCGAGCACTTTAATCCATGGTTTGAAACCTTTGGATTTATCCGAGCTTGGTTTATCTTTGAATATGTTGTGTTTTGTCCCCGAGTGGAACTTGTTCTTCACTCGAATTAGTTCTTGTACTTTTGATGCAGTTCTGAGGAAGAGGTCGCAGTCGACACGTTCCTCCTCTTCCTTGCGGATAGGGTTGGAGCAGCCGTTGGATGAGCCCTTCGGCTGCATTGATCAGCTCATCAGCAAGGCACTCAGCAATGGTCTTGACGTTCCTGAAAGCGGTTCGTCGTGGCGTTATCTGTTGGATAAGTCCTTGGCAGCATTGATCAACTCATTAGCAAGGCACTCAGCAATGGTCTTGTCGTTCTTGAAAGCGGCTCGCCGTGACATTAGCTGTTGGACGAGTCCTTGGCAGCATTGTTCAGCTCATCAGCAAGGCACTCAGCAATGGTCTTGACGTTCCTAAAAGCGGTTCGCCTTGGCAACACGCTCAATCTCGTCTTTCTTCTTGATGGTGTAGCTCTGAGGATCGGGTCAGGGTCGACCTGCACCTTGTTGTCTTTATCGATCGGAATGGAGCATATGGCTAAGTCCCCGAGTGAGAAGATCGGTCACCACTTGGTAGGATTTTTCATACTTAGGTGAGTACGGGACTGCAGCTAAGCCCTCGAGTGGGAGGATCGCTCACCACTCGGTAGGATTTTTTAAACTTAGGCGAGTACTGGACAACAGCTAAGCCCCCGAGTGTGAGGATTGCTCACCACTCGGTAGGATTTTTCGAACTTACGCGAGTACTAGACTGCAGCTAAGCCCCCGAGTGGGAGGATTGCTCACCACTCGGTAGGATTTTTTAAACTTAGGCGAGTACTGGACTCCAGCTAAGCTCCCGAGTGTGAGGATTGCTCACCACTCGGTAGGATTTTTCAAACTTAGGCGAGTACTGGACTGCAGCTAAGCCCCCGAGTGTGAGGAGTGCTCACCACTTA
>NC_041391.1:491817168-491878001 GCF_002162155.2 Triticum dicoccoides
TAAGCCCCCGAGTGAGAGGCCTTCTCACCACTCGGTAGGATTTTTCAAACTTAGGCGAGTACTAGACTTCAGCTAAGCCCCCGAGTGAGAGGCTTGCTCACCACTCGGTAGGATTTTTCAAACTTAGGCGAGTACTGGACTGCAGCTAAGCCCTGAGCGAGAGGCTTGCTCACCACTTGGTTGGATTTTTCAAACTTAGGTGAGTGCTGGACTGCAGCTAAGCCTCCGAATGAGAGGCTTGCTCATCACTCGATAGGATTTTTCAAACTTAGGCGAAACGGACTCGCAACTAAGCCCCCGAGTGAGAGGCTTGCTGACCACTTGGTAAGACTTTTTTTTCAACTTAGGAGAAACGGATTCGCCGCTAAGGCACCCACTAGGGGATTTAGAACATGTAAAAAAATGAATAACAATCATTCGGCATACTGAAAAATCATGTCTTTGATAATCAAACTAGAAGGTATTTCTTATTACATCTCAACATTCTGAATGCTTAAGAGTACAAGGGGCGGAGTAGCTCCGCATTCCAAGCGCGTGGCTCATCTTTATTGTGCTCGACGTTGAAAAGACGATATGCTCCATTGTGGAGCACTTTGGTAACGACGAAGGGGCCTTCCCAAGCAGGAGCGAGCTTGTGTGTTCTGTTGGTCTACTCGAAGAACCAAGTCTCCCTCCTGAAATGCCCGACCTCTTACGTTTCTGGCATGGAATCGACGTAGGTCTTGCTGATAAATGGTCGACCGAATCAAGGCCATCTCTCTTTCCTCTTCCAGGAGATCAACTGCATCTTGCTGAGCCAGTTCCGCTTCTTCTGAGAAAAGTTCGACTCGGGGTGCATTTTGAAGCAAATCACTCGGGAGTACAGCTTCAGCTCCATAGACTAACAAGAATGGAGTTCAACCAGTCGACCGATTAGGAGTTGTCGTCAATCCCCAAAGTACTGATGGAAGTTCGTCGACCCAGGCACCTACTGCGTGCTTGAGGTCACGCATCAATCGGGGTTTTAGTCCTTTGAGAATCAATCCATTTGCTCTTTCAGGCTGCCCATTCAATTGAGGATGGGCGACTGAAGCATAGTCGACCCTTGTGCCTTGGGAAGCACAAAAGGCTCTGAACTCATTAGAACCGAAGTTCGACCCATTATCAGTAATGATGCTGTGCGGAACACCATATCTGAATGTCAATTCTCTGATGAAACTCACAGCTATACTTGCTTCAAGGTTTTTAATGGGCTTGGCTTCAATCCATTTGGTAAACTTGTCGACTCCTACCAGCACATGGGTAAATCCACTCCTGCCAGTCCTCAAACGTCCAACCATATCCAATCCCCAAACAGCAAAAGGCCAGACGAGTGGAATAGTCTTCAAAGCTGACGCGGGTTTATGGGACATGTTGGAGTAAAACTGACAGCCTTCACATTTGTCTACTATTTCTTTCGCCATCTCGTTGGCGTGTGGCCAGTAAAATCCGGCTCGGTATGTTTTGGCCACGATGGTCCGAGAGGACACATGGCGACCACAGGTCCCCGAGTGAATATCATTGAGGATCATTCGGCCTTCTTCTGGCATGATGCATTTCCGGCAGACTCCAGTTACACTTTCTCTGAACAACTGTCCTTTTATCACAGTAAAGGCTTTGGATCGTCGGACGATCTGTCGAGCCTCTTCTTCATCCTCTGGCAGTTCTTTCCTAAGAATGTATGCAATGTACGGCATTGTCCAGTCAGGAGTGATGACCAAAATCTCCATGATTAAGTTGACCACGGCTGGGACTTCGACTTCATTCGGATCTGTGGCACTCTTAGGCTATGGGGGCTCATTAGTGAAAGGATCTTCCTGAACTAAAGGTGAGTGAATATACTCCAAAAACACATTGCTGGGAATGGTCTCGCTCTTGGATCCTATCTTTTCCAATTCATCTGCAGCTTGATTTTTCAGTCGGGGTATATGGTGAAGCTCCAACCCTTCAAACTTCTTTTCCAACTTTCTTACTGCATTGCAATAACCAGTCATGGACGGGCTCCTGACATCCCACTCTTTCATCACTTGATTAACCACCAAATCCGAGTCACCATAGACCATAAGGCGACGGACGCCGAGTGAAATGGCCATACGCAACCCGTATAAAAGTGCTTCATATTCAGCTTCATTGTTGGAGGAATCAAAATGAATCTGGAGAACATAATTGAGCTTGTCTCCACGGGGGGATACCAATACTATCCCAGCACCGGAACCATTTAGCATCTTGGAGCCATCGAAGAACATGGTCCAATGCTCCGAATGAACTTGAGTCGGCAGTTGCTCCTTAATCCACTCGGCCAGGAAATCTTCAATTGCTTGGGACTTGATAGCTTTCTTTGCCTCAAACTTGATATCTAGCGAAAGGATTTCAATCGCCCATTTTGCCACTCGACCAGTTGCATCTCTGTTGTTCAGAATTTCAGATAATGGTGCATCGCTGACGACTGTAATGGAGTGATCAGAGAAATAGTGTGCAATCTTCTTCATGGTCATGTAGATTCCATAAACAAGCTTCTGATAATGTGGATATCTCTGCTTGGATGGAGTCAAAACTTCAGAGAGATAATACACTGGGCGCTGAACTTTATAAGCTTTTCCTTTTTCTCCCCGCTCGACCGTGAGTATTGTATTGACAACTTGACCAGTGGCTGCAATGTAAAGCAGTAAAGGCTCCTTGCTGATTGGTGCAACAAGCACCGGCTGGGTGGAAAGCAGGGTTTTGAGCTCTGCAAATGTTGCGTCAGCTTCATCAGTCCACTCTAACTTATCAGATTTCTTCATCAATCAGTAAAGAGGTAAAGCCTTTTCACCAAGACAAGAAATGAATCGACTCAAGGCGGGCAAACAACCAGTAAGCTTCTGAACGTCATGCACACGCACAGGGCGTTTCATTCGGAGGATGGCACCGACTTTTTCTGGGTTCGCGTCGATCCCTCGTTCAGAAATGAGGAAACCGATTAACTTTCCACCTGGGACTCCGAATGTGCACTTCAACGGATTAAGCTTAATACCATACCTTCTTAGGTTGGCAAAGGTTTCTGCAAGGTCGGTCAGCAGGTTGGAACCTTTACGCGACTTGACCACAATGTCATCCATGTATGCTTCACATTCCGACTGATTTGAGTGAGCAGGCACTTCTGAATCATCCTCATGAATGTGGCGCCGACATTTTCGAGACCAAATGGCATGGTGACATAGCAAAAGCACCCAAATGGGGTGATGAAAACTGTTTTTATTTCATCGGGACCAAACAGTCGGATCTGATGATACCCGGAATATGCATCTAGAAAAGACAAGCGCTCACACCCCACAGTCGAGTCAACAATCTGATCGATGCGGGGGAGAGGGACATGATCTTTCGGGTAGGCTCGATTGATATGCTTGAAAGCGATGCACATACGAAGTGAATCGTCCTTCTTAGGGACCATAACTACATTGGCGAGCCACTCAGAGTGGAAGATCTCTCAGATGAACTCCGCTGCTAGGAGTCGAGCCAGTTCCTCACCAATTGCTTTTCTCTTCTGCACGGCGGACCGTCAAAGATGCTATTTGACGGGTTTTGCCTTGGGATCGACATGCAAACGATGCTCAGCTAGTCCCCTGGGTACACCCGGCATGTCAGAAGGTTTCCATGCAAAGATGTCCTGGTTCTCACGGAGGAACTGGATGAGCGGTTCTTCCTATTTGCTGTCGAGTGTTGTTGAGATATGAGTCGGTGCAACATTGGGATCGGTCGGGTGAATATGAATCGGCTTCGTTTCACAAGACGACTGAAATGTAGAATCTATGGCAAGCTTCTTGGCTCGTAACAAATCACTGGATCTACATTCTTCTGATACTCTTGTAACTCAACTGCTGCCATTTGTGCATCAGCAATTTTGGAACCCTTCTGGAAGCATTCCTCTACCTTCGGCCGATTGCCAGTGACTATGATCACACCCCTGGGGCCAGGCATCTTCAGCTTGAGGTACACGTAACATGGCCGAGCCATAAAACGCGCATAGGCAAGCTGAGGGAGTCCTGGACTAGGGGGTGTCCGGATAGCTGAACTATCATCATCGGCCGGACTCCAAGACTATGAAGATACAAGATTGAAGACTTCGTCCCGTGTCCGGATGGGAGTTTCCTTGGCGTGGAAGACAAGCTTGGCGATACGAATATGTAGATCTCCTACCATTGTGACCGACTCTATGTAACCCTAGCCCTCTCCGGTGTCTATATAAACCGGATGGCTTTAGTCCGTAGGATGAACAAAAATCATACCATAGGCTAGATTCTAGGGTTTAGCCTCCTTGATCTCGTGGTAGATCTACTATTGTAATACCCACATCATCAATATCAATCAAGCAGGGCGTAGGGTTTTACCTCCATCAAGAGGGCCCGAACCTGGGTAAAACATCGTGTCCCTTGTCTCCTGTTACCATCCGCCTAGACGCACAGTTCGGGACCCCCTACCCGAGATCCGCCGGTTGTAACACCGACATTGGTGCTTTCATTGAGAGTTCCTCTATGTCGTCGCCGATACGCTCGATGGCTTCTTCGATCATCAACAACGATGCAATCCAGGGTGAGACCTTCCTCCCCGGACAGATCTTCATATTCGGCGACTTTGCATTGCGGGCCAATTCGCTTGGCCATCTGGAGCAGATCGAAAGCTACGCCCCTGGCCATCAGGTCAGATTTGGAAGTTTGAACTTCACAGCTGACATCCACGGGGACTTGATCTTTGATGAATTCGAGCTGCAGCCGAGCGCGCCGCACTGTCACGACAGGCATGACTTAGCTCTGCAGCCGGACAGTAACTTGGAGGCCGCACACGAGTCCGCTCCGATCTTCAATTTGAAGTCGGCTGCGCAGATCGAGGACGGGTGGCTAGACACCGCCTCGGGGGCTTCAACCTCTACGGCGTTAGAGCCGAACACTGACCTTGTCCCTCATGAAGTTCGTGACTCCGAGGTGCCGGACTCCTCGCCGGACTCCGAACCTCCCGCGCCCCCTCCAATCGAATCCGATTGGGCGCCGGTCATGGAGTTCACCACTACGGACATCTTTCAACACACACCTTTTGGCGACATCTCGAGTTTGCTAAAATATCTCTCGTTATCAGGAGAGCCCTGGCCAGACTACGGTCTGGACGGTTGGGATACAGACGACGAAGAAATTCAAAACCCACCCACCACCCACTTAGTAGCCACTGTCGATGATCTAACCGACATGCTAGACTTCGACTCCGAAGACATCGACGGTATGGACGACGATGCCGGAGACGACCAAGAACCAGTGCCTACTGGGCACTGGAAAGCCACCTCATCATATGACATATACATGGTGGATACACCAAAAGGAAGCGACAACGAGGAACAACGGGATGTGGCGAAGGACAACTCCCCCAAACAACCAAAACGGCGACGCAAGCGCCGCCCGAAGTCCCGCCTCGATAACAACGGCACCCATACTGACCCAGCCTTAGAGCAGGGTGAAGCGGTGGATGACGAACATGCCACCAAGCGACCATCCAAACAGGATGGATTGGACAAGCAACCCATCCCCGGCGAAAAAAACAGTCCAGACGATCTCACGCCCGACAAACCACCGGAGCATAAGAACCTTCATAAAAGGCTCGTCGCCACTGCAAGAAGTCTGAAGAAGAAAAAGGGGAAGCTCGAAACAGCGGAGGACGCACTCAGAACGAGATGGAGCAAAGTACTCAATACCGCAGATAAATACGGCAATAGTCACCAGGCGAAGAGCTACCCAAAGCGCAAGTTGTTGCCTGAATTTGACGAGGAGGCCGTAGAGCCCCCACAGTCAAAAAACAAAGACGCCGCCTGGTCGGATAGACGACCAGACAACAGGCTAAGAGCGGCAAGGGGCGCCGCACACAAGCCGGCACACGATCCACATAAAGATCCTCGCAAAAAAGATGGCCCGGTCAGGTCCATCTACGGGCCAAAAAAGAAGACTCCAGGGAGCAATACAACCCGCCGAGTGTTTGAAGACATCGGCACACCTAAATACAGGGGCGCCGCACACCCACTATATTTCACCGATGAGGTACTGGACCATGAATTTCCAGCGGGATTCAAACCTGTCAACATAGAGGCATATGACGGAACAAAAGACCCCGGAGTCTGGATTGAGGATTATATCCTACACATACATATGGCCAGAGGAGATGATCTCCATGCCATAAAATACCTACCCCTCAAGCTCAAAGGGCCAGCTCGGCATTGGCTCAAAAGCCTCCCAGAAAATACCGTTGGAAGTTGGGAGGAGCTCGAGGATGCGTTTCGAGCAAATTTTCAAGGGACTTATGTCTGCCCTCCGGATGCAGACGATTTAAGTCACATAACTCAACAGCCCGGAGAGTCAGCACGAAAATTCTGGAACAGGTTCCTCACCAAAAAGAACCAGATAGTCGACTGTCCGGACGCCGAAGCCTTAGCAGCCTTTAAGCACAATGTCCGAGACGAATGGCTCGCCAGACACCTCGGCCAGGAAAAACCAAGAACAATGGCCACACTAACAAGCCTCATGACCCACTTTTGCGCGGGGGAAGACAGCTGGCTGGCTAGATGCAGCACCAGCGACCCGAGTACATCCGAAGTCAGGGATGGAAATGGGAAATCACGACGCAGAAAAGATCAGCGCCGGAATAAGGAAAATGGCCCAAATAGCACGGCGGTCAACGCCGGATTCAAAAGCTCTCGGCCGAATAATAAAACACTGCCCCTCAAGGACAATAGTGACGAGCTATCCAACCTAAACAAAATTTTGGATAGGGTATGTCAAATACATAGTACCCCCAGGAAGACTGCAAACCATACCCAGAGAGATTGTTGGGTCTTCAAGCAGTCCGGCCGACTTAACGCCGAACGCAAGGGGTTCGACACACCAAGCGAAGACGACGAACCCCACAAGCAGCACGCCGAAAAACAGAAGACTTTCCCACTAGAAGTCAAAACAGTGAACTCGCTTCATGTGGTAACACAGAAACATAGTGTGGCACCTGCTATACCAGGACACCGTCCGCAGAATGGGGATAGACCCTACCGAAATTCACCATCGCAGCACTTCTTCAAAGGAGTGACGCCTGGCCTTTACGCCAAATGTACAGGCTCTGTACTACTAGAGGTCGTGTTCGGTTCATCCGACAACCTCCGTCGCAAAAAGCTCATTTTCCATATCGCCCCATTCAAAAGCAGCTATCAAGCACTACTGGGACGCGAAGCATTCGCCCGCTTTAACGCAATACCGCATTACGCGTCTCTTACGCTTAAAATGCATGGTCCATACGGCATAATCTCAGCAAAGGGTAAATCTGAGTGTTCCTCGACCACGGAAAACGTGAGGCTGCGTTGACAACCACACACTAATCCGACCTTGCAGGTCAAAACCCTAAAAACAGGTCATTCAGACCTTGGACACGGTTAGGCGAGTCCGGCATAAATAAACAAGGGGCTTCACCGCCGCATACCCCTTTACAAGGGGCTGCACGTATAAACAATGAGAGCCAATAAAGCTCAAATTCATCATACTTTATTTTAACTACACCTTTTGCACGATATTTTTCCAAACTAAGTTCTTCTCCTTTACAGATGAAGCGCGTGCTACACCCCTCCAGGATACAGCACAATGGAGACACAGGCGCAGACGTGCAGCAGGGACCCGTTACAAGGATTCTTTTCAGATTAAGACCCTGCGTAAACCTTTCTTACTGTCTCTTGTTGATACACATCCCCCGGTTTCTTACCATAACCGAGGAGGAGGCTGGCGTTTTGGCATCAGCGGCGTCAGAAGTTCCCGCCCGTACCTGGACACTAGGGGCTTATGGCATTGTTCTGCCCGGTATCATAAAGACCGAACACCTCAGGGAGTGCTCGGCGTCTCGAGTTAGGCCTTATATGCATCAGCTCCGAATCATGTCTTTGGTCAAACGTTGGGTTTTCCCGGCTCCTGTGTTTTGCTGCCTTACGTTCCACTCCATCGGCTAACACGGCACCAGGAGAACTACTGCGATTGTGCCCCTGTTCGGCCGGGCGAGCACCTCAGTAGAGAAAGCCGAAAACTGACTATCATGATATAGCGAGAGACTGGTCAATCACTCAATCGACCACTGGATTGTTTAGAATTCCTCCGCTTTGACGAAGGACCGCTTCCCGGTCAGGCACATACGCGCCCCGAGTTCGGAGAAGCGCGGTGCCTCTAGGGGCTATATAGTAGCCCCACGTTCGAGCTCCTATGGCTAAGTGAAAGTGATAAAGCATTATAGTTCGGGTGCCTAGTTTGCTACGCTATCAGCTCCTTCAAAGGACCAAGACGTTATATTAAGTGTGAAAAAGCGCTTTTCTTTTTGCAAACACCCCCGCACCATGTGCGTGGGGGCTGAAGCCAAAGACTGCCATCTTTCAGGTTATACATACATATACGGCCGCATAGGAGATAGTTCAATACTTGAATGCACAAGTATAAAAAGCTATTGCATTATAAACATGATCTCACAAATCATACACGTCATTTGAACATAACATCTTTCGAGCACTGCGACTCTATTAAATGAGCGCCCTGCAGGACTTCCTCAAAATAGTGCTCGGCGGGTAATCGGCCTTTGTCCGAACCCCGGGATGCAACAGCGGTGGCATCCATCTCCGCCCAGTATGTCTTAACACGGGCGAGAGCCATCCGTGCACCTTCTATGCATGCCGACCGCTTCATCACCTCGATATGCGGCACCGCCCCAAGTGTCGCAACAAGCCAAAATAACTCTTAGGCTTGGGCCTTTCCGGCCATAGATGAGCGACCACATCCGTCATGGCAAGTCCGGACAATCTATTCAGCTCAGCCCACTCAGCCAGCCAATCAGTCAACAGAAGTGGACGCTCCGGACTATGGAATTGAGACCAGAAAAGCTCTTCCATTTCGTGATCCTTCTGGCTTCGGAAGTGCACGACTGCGTCCGCCGCACTCGCCGCCAAATCCAGATAAGGATCCTCTGCACCACACAATTGGCCCAACTGAGGATACTTCGGAACCGTGAACTTCCTACGCAGCAGAAAGGGTTTTCCAGCCGCAATATCTCCGGCTTGACGCAGTTCTTCCTTCATAGCCCGCATCGCACTACGGACATCCTTGGATTCGGCGGCGGCCTTCTTCAGGTCCTCTTGCTCCACTCAGTGTTCTCTTTCAAGAACCTCATAGCGGTCGGTAGCATCTTTTAATTTCACGGCCATTCCGGCCATCTCCTCCCTGCTTTGGTAGTGAGCAGCCTTTTCGGCTTTTAGCTCTTCCGCTGCCTTCGAGGCAGCCGCATCACTTTTCCTGGCTTGCTCCTTGGCTCGAGCGAGCTCTGCTCGAAGGTCTTCCACAGCAGCGGCACCATCTGCATCAAGCATACAAATTGTAAGAAACGGGCATCAGCTCCCTTACTAGGTGACCGCGGAGCAACCACCTACCTTGTGACTCATTAAGTCGTTTATTGACCAGCGCGATGTCCGCATCCGCAACGTCAAGTTGCCGCTTCAGCTCGGCAACTCCATCAGTCCGGCTGACCACCGAACGTTCCACCACCTGCATAGAAAAGGCGACATTCTATAACTGAGATTATGATCCTCGGCACGCGGTCGCTTTCGACAGCATACCAAGTCTCAGGGGCTACTATCTATACAGGGCGCACTCCATGTGCAAAACTATCAAAAGGTATGTCATTTTTTGCGTACCTCAAGCCCCGTTAGCAAACATCCGACGGCCTCATGCAACCCGTTCTCAGCGGATGAGATCCTTTCAATCACCATACTCATTAATGTGCGGTGATCTTCTGAGATAGACGCCCTCTTGAGCAAATCCTGCAGCTCCACCGACCGTACTCCAGTGGGTGCCGAACTCCCCGGCCCCGCCGGACTCGGGGAGACCCTCCGTGACGACACCTCAGGGTCGTCCGCCCCGACCGACGGGGCGCCGGATGGAGGCGTTTCGCTCTCCATCATCTCCGGACGAAGGTCCCCCGAAGATGAGCTCTGCTGAGATGGGCTGAGATCCGAACTACAGGGTGAAAACTTCGGTTACCCTTAGAAATAAAGCAGGGGTGTCCCCTATTGCAAAATTCCCCCTTTTTACTTACGGCTCGCAGGAGGGCTGATTCCTCTGAGGAGACAGTGCTGCCGAGGCTCTTCCCAGCACAGGACCTTCCGGTGCAGATTCCTTTCCCCGCTTTGAGGCCTTGGCCTCCGGGTCTTCGGAAGCGATCCTCTTCTCCCCCTGGAAGGAGGGACTCTCGATTCCCCCCTTACTGAAAGCCTCCTTGGCAGAGGTGGTAGTTTCCCTGTGCCCCCCTTCTCCCTCCTCCGAAGGTGCAACCTCCAACATTTTGATTAACACGGGATCCGGCGTGGTCTCAGGGAGGGGGGCCGGACACCGTATCAGTTTTGCTTGCGCTATCTACTCCTGTCCAAGGGATAGCTGGTTAAAAGGCAAACCCATGATAAATAAATGGATGATGTGTCCGGACACAGGGCTACTTACTTGAGTATCCGGGCGATTGCATCTTAGGCCAGCATCCTCAGTCAAGTCTGGACGCATCTCTTGCGATCCGAAGAACAGTTTGTACATCTCCACGGGCGTCAAACCCATGAAGTGTTGGAGAGCCCGTGGCCCCTCTGGATTAAATTCCCACAGGCGGAGGGGGCGACGTTTGCAGGGCAGAAGGCGTCGAATCAGCATAACCTGTGCCACAACAACCAGATTGATCTCCCTTTCCTGGAGGCCTCGAATCCGGCCATGCAACAGGGGTACGTCTTTGGACGGCCCCCAGTCGAGCCCCTTGTTGACCCATGACGTCAGCTGTTGTGGAGGGCCTGGGCAAAAGACGGGCGGCGGCCTCTGTCTGCTGCCCCTGGGAGCGGTGATATAGAACCACTCCTGTTGCCACAAGCCGAGCTCCTCCTGAAAAGAGCCCTCGGGCCATGGAGCATCGGCCCTCTTGCTTATAACCGCCCCGCCGCACTCTGCCTGACGCCCCTCAATCATCTTCGGCTCCATGTTGAAGGTTTTGAGCCACAAGCCGAAGTGAGGGGTAGTGCGGAGGAAGGTTTCGCAGACGACAATGAATGATGAGATGTGGAGGATGGACTCCAGAGCCAAGTCATGGAATTCCAGCCCATAGTAAAACATGAGCCCCCTCACGAAGGGATCCATCAGGAAGCCTAAACCCCGACGGAGGTGAGACACAAACACGACGCTCTCGCCGGGCTCGGGAGTAGGAATAACTTGCCCTCGGGCAGGCAACCTATGCGAAATCTCATAGGTTAAGTACCTGGCGTCTCTCAGCTTTAGCACGTCCTCTTCCGTGACGGAGGAGGGCATCCACCGGCCTCGTAGGTCGGAGCCGAACATTGTCGAAGGTCGAAAGTACCCGAATCTGGAGCCCTGGGTGTTGGAACTCGGGGCGAGGGGCGGATTCGATTGAGGATTGAAGAAAAAGAACGGGCCTTGGTCTCATTATAAAGAGGAAGAATACCAAGAGCCGTCCCCGTGACCGTTTGGAACCCGCCTTCGATGGAGGGGACGTGGAAACAGGCGCGGTTGGGTTACCCACGTCCATATTGATGAGAATCCCGGAATAAGGGGAACACGATCTCTGCTTCGACAAGACGTGCCAAGGAAACCGCTTCGCTAAACACGCTGAGGTGGTACAATAAAAACGATTCGAGTAAAGGCTTGGTAGTGGTGTGACGTCACGCCACCAAATATGTCAGCAGATTGAACTTGTGTAAATATTATTCTCTCTACGGTGGTATGTGGAATTTATTTTGCAGAGCCGGACACTATCTTGGTGTTCACAATCTTCTATAATATATTCGGAGAAGGAACCCGCCTTGCAACGCCGAAGACAATATGCGCGCCGGACTCGTCGTCATTGAAGCCTGGTTCAGGGGCTACTGAGGGAGTCCTGGACTAGGGGGTGTCCGGATAGCCGAACTATCATCATCGGCCGGACTTCAAGACTATGAAGATACAAGATTGAAGACTTCGTCCCATATCCGGATGGGACTTTCCTTGGCGTGGAAGACAAGCTTGGCGATACGAATATGTAGATCTCCTACCATTATAACCGACTCTATGTAACCCTAGCCCTCTCCGGTGTCTATATAAACCGGATGGCTTTAGTCCGTAGGACGAACAACAATCATACCATAGGCTAGCTTCTAGGGTTTAGCCTCCTTGATCTCGTGGTAGATCTACTCTTGTAATACCCACATCATCAATATCAATCAAGCAGGACGTAGGGTTTTACCTCCATCAAGAGGGCCCGAACCTGGGTAAAACATTGTGTCCCTTGTCTCCTGTTACCATCCGCCTAGACACACAGTTCGGGACCCCCTACCCGAGATCCCCCGGTTTTGACACCGACACAAGCCTACCCAGAATAGCATGATAAGCACTCTGGAAATCCACTACTTCAAATGTCAACTTTTCCTTACGGTAATTTTTGGAATCACTGAAAACCACGTCAAGGGTGATCTGGCCGAGTGATTCGGCTTTCTTTCCAGGGATAATGCCATGAAAACTCATATTGCTTTCGCTAAGCTTGGACATCGGAATGCCCATCCCTTTCAAGGTTTCAGCATAAAGGATATTCAGGCCGCCCGCCATCCATTAGCACTTTGGTCAGTCGAGTGCCCTCAACCACTGGGTCGACCACCAAGGCTTGCCTCCTAGGAGTGGCTATATGCGCCGGGTGATCAGACTGGTCGAATGTGATGGCTGTTTGTGACCATTTCAGGTATGTGGTCGTCGTCACCGGAGAAACCATATTTACTTCTCTATTGATAACTTTCAATTGACTTTTGCTCTCAACATCAGCAAAAATCACCAGGGTGGAATTGACCTTAGGATAACCATCGTCCTCCTATTCTTCCTCGTCCTTGTCCGACCCTTTTTCCTTCTCACTGGGCTATTTCTCTTGGAACTGCTGGATCAGGAGTCGACATTGCCGAGTGGTGTGTTTAGGATAAATCAAATTACCCTCTTCATCCTTCTTCGTATGAATGTGACATGGTAAATCCAGCACATCATTTCCCGCTTGATCTTTTACCTTCTTAGGGGTCCAGGGCCCCTTAGGTTTTCCATTAAACTTTCCTTGAACTACTGCCGCAATTTCACCAGGCGCCAGAGGTTCAGCCTTACGCTTCTGTTTCTGATTGGAATTTCCTCCACCGGTGTCCTGGCCGACTGGTTTACCCTTTCCACTATGGAGTCGATCCTCTTCTTCCCCGTTAGCATACCGGGTGGCTATTTCCATCATCCAACACAGGGACATATCTCCAGTCCGAT
Organism: Triticum dicoccoides; assembly: GCF_002162155.2. Lineage (NCBI taxonomy): Eukaryota > Viridiplantae > Streptophyta > Magnoliopsida > Poales > Poaceae > Triticum > Triticum dicoccoides. The sequence goes on from NC_041391.1 coordinate 491,830,518, forward strand.
CGAACTTGAAGGCACACACTGCTTGGTGCTCAGATACATTTTCCACTGTGTGATGCAAAGTGGTCCACCTCTAGATATAATCCCTTAGAGTCTCATCCGGTTTCTGTACGCAATGTTGCAATTCTGTTTACCCTGCTGGCCGCTTGCAAGTACCCTCAAAAGTTCTGACAAATACTCGAGCAAGCTCCTCCCAATTGAATATACTGCCCGGGGCTAACTGAGTCAACCACGCTCTGGCTGACCCTTCCAACATCAGGGGAAGATGCTTGATGGCCACTTCATCATTTCCGCCAGCAATCTGCACAGCCACTCGGTAATCTTCAAGACAAGTTTCTGGCTTGGATTCTCCAATGAACTTGCTGACTCCAGTCACCAACCTGAAGTTGGGAGGAATCACTGCAGCCCTGATGGCTCTACTACATTCTGGACCCAAAACCTGAACTCTGCTGCCAGTCGGACGATCCCTGCCAAGGTCTTCCCTATGCGCTCTGTTCCGGTCGACTAGACCTTGAACGAGGATAGACCATGCATCAAAGCTTGGCTCTCTTGGGTCGACCGGGACTCTGCGCTCGCCACTGAGAAGGTGTCTATCATCATGTTGCCGAGGCACATATGACCCACTCCTCAGAGGAGGTGTGGGCAGTCGACGACGGTCGTCATGACCGAGTCGGTGATCATACTGCCCAGGGTTTCTGTACTGATCCTGCTGATGCCCACGACCTTCACGCCATAGGGGCGATCTTGGGCTATGGGCCGACTGAACTGTATCCGCCACCACGGATCTGCTATGAATCCTATTCCGTGACTGAGACACTACTGTGTTTTGTTCCCCCGATGCCCGGAGTAAGGCCTGGATCTGCATCAAACCTCTGCCAGCCTCTGACTGGGAAGGCTGAATTGACTCTGCTATTCGGGCCACAGCTGTGAAATTTTGAATTGGAGTGCGGTATACCTTAGGTGGAGGCGGGAAAAGCTGTCGTTGACTGGACTCAGTGATCCGCTCCCGAGCACGCTCATCGAGTGCATGCTGGAGGTTCTCCAGTCGAGTGTGCCCAGCGAAATTAGCCAAGCGCACCTCTTCCAAGGTCCGAGCCTTGGGGGTTTCTCCAATGATGGGCGTGTGGAGTGCATCCATGTTGCAGCGACGAAGTTCTTCCCTCTGCTGCGAAGAGAGGGGTTCGGCATGGTACTCCTCGTGGATGCGCGATGGATCGCCGCCACCATCCCCGCCATCTTCACGGCAGAAACCAGGCGGGCTACTTGGTCAATCGACCATCAAGACTTCAGCCGCAGGGTCGCTGCTATCGCACTCGGATGCGGTCTCGACGGAGCCAGTCGACAGGTTGGATAGGCCGTAGAGAGTTTCATCGGGCTCGATTGCCGTGACTTGATGGGTGGCCGAATGACGAGCCACCGCGTGTTTCACCCACCACTAAAGCCACGACCGACTGGATCGCTTGCAGTGGCGAATAGCAGGGAGAGAAGGCACCATGGGAGCCGACCGATACTGGGTCGACGGCTGCCGGAGAAGGACGCCGCGTACGCACGCATGAAAGTGCGTCGCCCCTTGGACGGGGAGCGCCTCAACATCAAGGGGATCTTCCTGAAGCCAGGCAGAGTCATCAGCGATGAAAACGAGCGCACCGAGACGGATCTTGCGGCCGTCAGCCACTCCACCACCGGAAACCATGATGATGATGATCAGAAAAACTGCAACTTCACCAACAAGTCACTAAGATACCTGCCCCAAGGTGGGCGCCAACTGTCGTGGTCCTAAGGCTGACAGTAGAAAGGGTGTAGGTCTGGAGAGGCAAGATCTCAGCTATGGTGAAGAATTACACACATGATTTACAAGTTCAGGCCCTTCTCGGTGGAAGTAAAAGCCCTACGTCTCGGTGCCCAGAGGCGGTCGACTGGATTATATGTGTGTGGTGTTACAGGGGGTGTCAACCCTTGTGCCAGAGGAGGGGGTGGCTTATATAGAGTGCGCCAGGACCCCAGCCATCCACCGTTACAAGGAGTTCAATGTACATAAAGACGGGGCGTTACTGATAACGCCAGCCATAAGTGTTATTAATGACTTTAAAGACTACGGAGTGAACACCCGACCGTTGCATTGCTGAGTGACTCTTGGTCTTCAATAGGTCGAATGGTTCCGTGTATGGTCGAGTGACATCAGATAAGAGGGGTATCCGAGTGATATGATTGGTCGAGTGGATTGCGCTCGACACCTTTGACTGGGGGTTATTTGTTGTCTCTTGGACTTCTTTGCTTCTAGGGTAGTGACCTTGGGTAGGGCGTGTAGGTCTGGTCTATGACCCCACCCTGGGTTTGTATCCTCATTAGCATCCTCTTCTTCCTCCTCTCCTACAGAATCTCTCCTAATTGATGGATTTCCAATCACTCTTGCAATAATTTTTCTGACCCTTTATTTTATTTTTTGTCCATCTCCATCTTCTCTGGCTTCAAGAGTAAATTACATTATCTCTTGTGTTGATGCTCTGGCCTTTGACATTGGCACTCTCTTTGCAGGAGCTTTCTTGTTCTGACCTGGCTTGGTGGAAGTAGCAGCAACATACTCTTTCGTGAGCACCTTCTTTGAAGTCACTTCCTCAACTTCAAAGTCTTCATCCTCTGACTCTGAGGTTTTCTTCTTCCTCTTCCTTATTGTTGCCTTAGGCAGGTTGCTGGGAGTGCTTCTGCTCCCCTCATCAAAGCTGCTAGAGGGACTAGTGCCCTCACTCAAATCCATCTGCTCCTCAGACTTGTTCTGGCAGTCACTCTGATCAGACATTTTGTCACTGCAAACCGGGAGCTAACCTTGTGAATAGTTATATATGAGATAGAGTGGATGAGCATCACAAAGTGCAGAGTTTTTGCAAAACAAATGAGTCAAAAACTTAGTTTTAGTTTTCCATAGAAAGAATTTCGGAGCTACTGATTTGTTAAACCCGGTGATACCGAAGCAACTTTGGAGTCTAAACTAGTGGAATCGGTCAGACCGAGACACAGTTCAGTGACTCCAAGATTGCTAGGGTTTCACAATGTTCTGAACTCGGTCACACCGATTTGCAAGTTTCGGTCAGACCAAAAATTACAAGTGCAATGGCCTAAGCCAAACCGATGAGACCGATTTCTACAACTCGGTCGGTCCGAGATGGGTTCGACGGAAACCTAACCCTAAATTTTCAAATAAAAACTAATCTAAAGGAAGTTTTCTCTAGATAGATTGATCTCATACTTGGTAAGAAACATGGCATTGTCTTTGTGCTAAGAACCAGAGGTAAAAGATTGCACAAAGTGTCGAACTCATACCCTAACTTGGCGATGAGCTTTCTACGGCGGCAAGGGATGTGAAGATTTCTGTTGATGGCGGCGGAGACCAGCGGAGGGAGGTCGCTGGCGACGAGAGAACTATCCGGAGACCCGAGTCGGCAAAGCAGGACACACGTGGGCGAAAAGGTTACGGAGTAATTTCCAAAATTTGACCCGTCGGTATATATATCCTGACACTGTCGGTGTGACCGAGTGGAACAACTCGGTGGCACCGAGATGCAGAATCGCAAACAGTTACAACTCGGTGAACTCGGTATGACCAAAAAGGATGAATTGGTCAGACCGAAATGCACAGAGAGGTTTTGGAAGTTTAGGTCTATGACGAGTCGGTGACTCCGAGTGCTCCTCACCCAGAGGGTTTGAATCTGACTTGATCAAACTTTGTGATGTAGCATGAATAGAGTTTGAGACGAGAAAAGCATAGATAGCTAGAGGAAGTTCCTACGCATTCTTGTCCATCCATTTGGCAAAAGAAGAGCCAAACAATCAAATCAACAAATGTATGTCCTCAAATGAGAAAAGTATGCAATCAACATGCACACACAATAAAATGGCAAATGAAATATGTGGCAAAGCATGCACAAAGACTCTGGCATCTATCAAGCAATTGGCGATGACTAGTTCATATATATATATGGGTATATTGACTTAGGAGTCAAATGAGAACATTTGATCATAGGTCATACTCATCGTTTAAGCACAAGTGGGGTTACCACTTTTACATAAAGTATTGTTGTGTTCACACCATTAGAGTTGCTTTAGCTCAATTATTAGAGTAAAGCTCCCCCTAGATGTGATATCCCCCCTTAGAGGGATGGACTAACCTTGGGTTTTGTCGATGATGACTTCATGTAGGTGTTGAAGATGTGGATGCTCATTGTTGATGTAGATCATTTGGAGCAATCCATTGGAGTGAGTTGCACCTTCAATACCTACATGGGTTAGTCCCACAAGGAAAAAAAGGATATCTATAGACATAGAGTGAAGCACACACATGATAATGTCCATGAAAGCATTAGATTACCTTGTCCCTTGTCTTACCAACAAGAGGGTTTGTGACTCCTTGAACTATTGCAAGATGTGGAAGTTGTTTGCACTTGTCCTTGCCAAAATGAACATGAGTGAAGAATGTTGGCGGAGTCAGCCTCAAGAACTCTCTAGTTCTTCTTCTTCGGGATCCACATCATCTTGATGGGAATCCTTGGGGTTGTATATGTACTTGATGAACTAGAACTTGATGTAATCTTGGGAACCCACTTGACCAAGGCCTTTGGAGCATCTTCAAATGCATCAATCTCCTCTTGAAGCTTGTCCTTGCCTTTTAGCTTGTGGTCTGGTGGTGGAAGATCATCTTTAGCTTATATTCCCTTGAAGGAAGTAGGATCATACTTCTCTTGTTGAGGAACAAACTTCGTCTTGGGGTATTGATCTTCTTCCCACTCAACTCCATTGGCATTGAACTTTCGTTCAAAACCAACACCTTGATTCTTCCGGTGCCTTCCTTGCTTGCGAACAATTTCCTCAAATTGTTTACTTCTAGCAAGGCTCTTGTAAACACCTTTCTCTATAATTCCCTTAAATAAGCTATTTTCTTGCTCAAGTGTAACTTGGCTAAGATAATCATTAGTGGATTCAAGAGAACTACTAAAAGCAACAATATTGGATTTAGCATGATTATTGTTACTACTAGAAGAAGAATATTTCTCGCCCTTGTTGCTAGATTTTACTTGTGGCATGCAAGTAGACAAGAGTAAACACTTGGCAATGTAAGAAGAACTTTTCCTTCTGAAGATCATCATTGATGGCCTTTAAGAACCCATGTTCTTTCTCAAGATTGAGCTTCTCAAAGTGTAGCTTCTCATGAGTTTTCAAAAGTTCTTGATGATCTTCTAAAGTAGTTTCATGAGCTAACTTAAGAGTGTTTAGTTCTTTAGTTAGACGCTCAATCTCCTTCTTATCATTCTCATTCGTTTCATCTTGATTAGCATGGTTAATAACATTTTTATCATAGTATTCATCACTAGAGTTGTCAACAAGTAAATCATCATCACCTAGCAAGTCATCTTCATCACTATTGAAATCAACATCCTTGGGGTGTGTTACCTTGGGGCCTTTAGCCATGAAGCATCTTCCAATTCCTTCATTTGATGAATCAAATATGTTATAGGAGTTGGTTGACACAAGTGCTAGACCGGCAACACCTTCATCTTGAGTATATTCGGAGTCAGAGTGATAACTTCTCTTGGGGTGGTGGTCGGAGTCGGAGCCGGATACCCATTCACCAACATGAGCTTGATGTCTTTATTTTGTGTATCTCCTTGATGACCTGTCCTTCCTTTCTGAGTCCTTGCTTCTTCGAGAGGTTCTTCATTCATAGCGATCATCTCTACTCCTTCTCTCTCTTGGAGGTGATTCTTCCCTTTTGCTTCTCCTTTTAGGTGAGTCTTCTCTTCTTTTGTATGGAGCCATACACTCATTGGAGTAGTGTGCGGGTCTTCCACAATTGTAGCAATTTCGCTCATGACTAGAAGATCTTTTGTCATTGTAGGACCTCGACTTGGAACTTCTTTCCTTGCTTCTACTCTTGTAGAATTTGTTGAAGTTCTTCACCATTAAGCCCAATTCTTCATTGAAGGCTTGTTTCTCACTTGATGATGTAGGAGCATCACATGAGGCTTTGTAAGCACCACTAGACTTGTTGTGAAGCTCTTCTTTATACTTAAGTGATATCTCATGAGCAACAATTCTTCCAATGACTTCGGTTGGCTTGAGATCCTTGTAGTTTGGCATCATTTGGATCAAAGTGCACATGGTATCATATTTTCCATGCAAGGCTCTTAGGATCTTCTTGATGATGAATTTGTCGCTCATGTCTTCACTTCCTAAGCCGGCAATCTCATTTGCGATGAGAGCAAACCTGGAGTACATTTCAGTGACACCTTCACCATCCTTCATTTTGAACTTGTAAACTTGACTTTGAAGCACATCCAACTTGGATTCCTTGACAGAGTTCGTACCTCTGTGCATATCAATCAAAGTATCCCAAATTTCCTTTGCATTCTCAAGACGGTTGATTTTGTTGAATTCTTCGGGGCACAATCCATTGAAGAGGATATCGCAAGCTTGAGCATTGTATTGCAACATCTACAATTCTTCCGTGGTAGATTCACAATTCGGTTCTCTCCCATTGAAGAATTTACCTTGAAAACCAATACACACAATAGCCCAAACGGTAGGGTTATGTCCAAGAATATGCATTTTCATCTTATGTTTCCAACTAGCAAAATCAGTACCATCAAAGTAAGGACCTCTACGGTGGTAATTTCCCTCACTAGACGCCATACTCTCCTAGGTTGTGAAACCAAGGCGATGATCACAAAAGCCATAGAAATCAAGGCAAATGGAGACCAAAGCTCGGATACCACTTGTAGGATCGAAAGTAGGTCTAGAGGGGGTGATTACACTACTTGACCAAATAAAAACCTAGCCTTTTCCCAATTTTAATTCTTGGCAGATTTTAGCAACTTAGCACTAGTCAAGCAATCAACCTACACATGCAATTCTAAGAGTATAGCAGCAGAATGTAAATCATTGCATATGAAGGTAAAGGGGAGGAGTTTGGAGGGAGCAAACGCAATGTTGACACGGAGATTTTTGGCGTGGTTCCGATAGGTGGTGCTATCATACATCCACATTGATGGAGACTTCAACCCATGAAGGGTAACGGCAGCGCGAGTCCACGGAGGGCTCCACCCACGAAGGGTCCACGAAGAAGCAACCTTGTATATCCCACCATGGCCATCGCCCATGAAGGACTTGCCCCACTTGGGTAGATCTTCACAAAGTAGGCGATCTCCTTGCCCTTACAAACTCCTTGGTTCAACTCCAAAATCTTGACGGAGGCTCCCAAGTGACACCTAACCAATCTAGGAGACACCACTCTCCAAAAGGTAATAGATGGTATGTTGATGATGAAATCCTTGCTCTTGTGCTTCAAATGATAGTCTCCCCAACACTCAACTTTCTCACACAGATTTGGCTATGGCAGAAAGATGATTTGAGTGGAAAGCAACTTGAGGAAGGCTAGAGATCAAGATTCTTGTGGTTGGAATGGAATGTCTGGTCTCAACACATGAGTAGGTGGTTCTCTCTCAGAAAATTAATAGTGGAAGTGGGCACGTTCTGATAGCTCTCTCTAAGAATGAACAATGGGTGGAGGGGTATATATAGCCTCCACACAAAATCTAACTGTTATAGACAGATTGCCAAACTCGGTGAGACCGAATGGTGAAACTCGGTCAGACCGATTCAGGCCAAAATATGAACGTTAGTCTTTTTGGTGGGACCGATATGATCAACTCGATGGGACCGATGCGCTAGGGTTAGGGCATAACTTAATCTTGGTGAGACCGATCACATGAACTCGGTGGGATCGATTTCAGTAATAGGCACACAGGGGGTTGGTCAGGCAAACTCGGTGGGACCGATTCGCTCATTTCGGTGGGACCAAAACGTTACGAAAAGGAAACAGGGAGTTTGCATTGCGAACTCGGTGGGACCGATTGCTCATTTCGGTGAGACAAAAACGTTACAAAGGGAAACAGAGAGTTTGCAATCCCATCTCGGTGAGACCGAGATCCCTACCGGTGAAACCAAAGTGATTAGGGTTTGTGGCAGTGGCTATTTCAAATGAAATCGGTGGCGCCGGATATATCAAATCGGTAGGGCCGAGTTTGACTTTTAGGTTTAGGACATATGTGGAAATGAGAAAGTGGCTGAGGGGTTTGGAGCATATCACTAAGCATTTTGAGCAAGCAAGCCATTAAGCAACACCTCAACCCCTTTTAATAGTATTGGCTTTCCTATGGACTCAATGTGATCTTGGATCACTAAAACGAAAATGTAGAGTCTTGAGCTTGTTGCCAATATGTGTCCTTAGCATTTTGAGGGTCCACATCTCTAGTCCATGTCATGCCAATCATTGAACTTTATGAAATGATCATCTTGAAAGAGCATTAGTTCAATGAGCTATATGTTGTTAAGAATTGGCAAAACTACCCAGGGATTAATTGCACTTTCACATATACGCGCTGATAGGTGGGCCCTATGGTAATGTGCGCTGATGAACATGGACCGTTTGACTAGCCAATATATCATGTCGTCAACAAATTACAGAGTTGTATATTGAGTCAGTGACTGTAGGATCACCACAAAATGTATTTATTAACATAGTATAGACGCAAGCTACCATTTCTCTCTTTCATATACATGCTGACAGGTGGGCCCCACGGTAATGTGCGTTGATGGTGCAACACTAGTTGCGCCACATGGACCGTTTGACTAGTCAATTGATCGTGTCATCAACAAATTACGGAGCTGTACGGGGAGCCAGCGACCAAATAATTACCACATGTATTTCTTTGACATGGTATAGACGCAAGCACTCATATATACGCACATACACTCACCCCTATGAACGCACACACTACCCCTATGAGCACCTTCGTGAGAGAGTGAGCCGGCATATCATCTTGAGATTTTATGAAGTCCCCGTAGGCGCCTCATATTCAAGGGGAACGTCTCCTCCAACTGAACACACATCACCAAAAAATACTCAAATTAATCCAGGATAAATGCGAGCACCAGGACTTTAACCCTGGTGGGTTGGGGATACCACTGTCCACCTAACCATCCAACCACAGGTTGCTTTGCACCACAAAATTATATAGTGACTGTAGTGAGCTTATTCTGAAGTCAAATGAGCATATCATGCTTTCGCTTCAAATACAATGACTGTAAGTATCATCAACAAAATACGAAGGATGCTTCAAATACAATGGCCGTCAGTGTCATCAACAAAATACAGAGATGTATGGTGAGCTAGAGACCGTAAGATCACCACAAGAATGTATAGGATGACCGTAATGAGCATATTCTGAAGTCTAGTGACCGTATAGTGCTTTCGCTTGAAATACAGTGACCGTCGCACGTGAATGCATCAGGCGCATACTTTTAGAGGGCCAAGAGATAGTTTGTGTGCGTACGTGAAAGTGGTGTAGAGAGAGGGGGTGTGCGGTGGAGACAAAGAGGGATATGCCCTTCGTTTCTCTTTATTGTGACTACTTTTTAGGAGAAAATATAAACATTCACAATATGGAACAAATATCATTGGATGAACCATGCAATTAACTTTCATGTATAACTTTGTACTATTGTATATGCTTATTTTCTTAGTGGCGATGGTGTGTGGGATGTGGTGGGCACATCATTTCTAGTTGTGGTGGGTCGACGTGAGCACTCATAGGTCGGTTCCGTCCTGCGCCACATAGGTCAGACTGAGATGCGTTATACGAAGACACATGGAGGACTTGGCGTACAAGACAAAGCTACCAGAGTCGTGGAGGACTATCCCTACTAATGATAAGCCGACTATGATTTGTAACCTAGGCCCCGAGTATGTTATATAAGCCCGGGGGCTAGTTCATCGATAGTATATACATACACACACACAATGGCTGGTATTCACGTGTACTTTGTACAAACCCCAATCACAAATATACAATATTAGGAGTAGGCTTTTTCCTCAACTGCAAGGGCCCGAACTTGGGTAAAAATTTGCCTCTTATTACCATCCAGCCTAACCGTCAGGGATATCCTACCGAATGATCTGATGAAATCATATCCGACAACTACTAAGAGAGAGGTGGGGGTAATGTGTGTGAGAGAGGCCTAAAGATAGTGTGCGTGCAGGAGACACGTAGGCAGATATATGTGCATATAGAGGGCCAGCAGATATCGTGCATGTGTATATATGCATGTGAGAGAAATAGTGTTTTTCGACTGAGATTAGTGAAAAGAGTCGTAGATAGTAGTAAGAGAGAGAGCGGGGAGATATATAGAGAGTGTGTGCGTGACACCCCGGGAGAGAGTGTGAGCATGTGTGAGAGAGAAATGCCAATGTATATAAAGTGTGTGCACTTATGCATCAGATAAAGAGATATATAGCGCATGTATGAGGAGGGCCGAGGCATAGTGCATCTACGTGTAAAATACGGTTCTACTCATTAAATGTAAATATAAATTGCATTAAAAATTGGATGGGATAATGAATTTTGCAATTTGTGTATGAATAAACATTGGTCTATCAAACACCCATACTCTATTGAATTGGAGCATGTGTATGGGTTTATTTCATATTATTGATCCATAGAGTGAGAGTAGTTTGAAATCTAGATAATGCATGCCTTTTGCAATTCATATATAGACATGAGTGCACTCTATGTTGTCAGTGTCAAGCACTTTATACATTTTTCACATACATTGATACATTCGTCAGTTACTCTGTCAATTTTATACATAGTTGTCTTAATGTATCATTTCACCTTACACGGTTTAAAAGAGAGGAAGGATATTCTTTTAGTTTTAATCTGTAATCTAGTTGTGATGTTCACATGCCCACACAATTATACAATAGCATGTTTCTTTAATATCTATTTTCCCAGGATACGAATGATTCCATACTATGTTCATCCTACTTTAAACCATGTCTCTTTATCCTTAGATGTCAACGAATGTGAGGAAATAGACAATACGGTAGGCATGATATGTGGACATATGTTTCGAAAGTTATTTTATTATGTAGTTGACACTACAATACATGCTAATGTACTAAAGTAGTTCACCAAAACAAGTTATGTATAAACATGAAACCTATTTGTTTTGTCTCATTGGTAACTTATTTGGTACACTATTCTACAAATTCAAACTTTCAGCAAACAATGGAACAAATGATTGAATAGCCACAACCACCTAAAGGTGACAAGGATACCATAGGCACAATGTCACCTCTTGCTGCAATGCGTCGGTATCTCTCCACTACAGTGCAAAAAGCACCTTCCTGCGTAATTATGGGTTGGTTGTCAAGGTAACCTCATCCAAATCACCTGCTGAACAAAATCTTCTCGCTGGATAGAGTGGTACATATGTGCTCCATACACAAGTCCAATCCCTAATGGAGGTCATTTCTGAAACAGGAATAGTGGTTGACAAATGTCATCAAGATATGAATGGTTTTGAAACCATACTATCAGACATTTGCTTCGTTGTTCAAGAGCAATGGCGGAAAAAAGGGGAAGGTCATGCTGCTCCATCTGATTCTGCAGCCTGAAACATTAGCACTCCAGGTCAAATGATCTATGCTTATATACATTTGATGGTTCATTCAAGAACTCTAAACTTTTATGCCAACAGACCATTTGTTGTATGGATGTAGTTTATTTTGTTGTCATACAACAATTATCATGCTGCCAAAGGCCTTAGAAATCATGACGCTATTTTTGTGTAGTGTAGGTTTATATTAGTAATGTATTCAGCATCATCGATCACCGTTCGGCCGAAAGCATGGTAGGAGCCCAAAGGGCCAACATTCGTTGGGCCCACAATTCCAATTGGGCTAAAAACGATTATGGGCTGTAATCGGCATGTAGCACACTAAAAATATTTGGGCCTAAATCAGCATAAGCTTTCTTATTTTTTATAGGCATGTGCCCACAATGGGCCTTTAACAGGCCTAAACATAATTCAGGCCCTTAGTAACAATAGGCCATTAACATGTGTAAATATCTCATAGGTCTAACATGGCCCATAAATAACATGGCCCTTTAATAGGCTGAAAGTTAGATTGGGACCTAATTGGGCCAGATTATATCCATTGCTTTTAGGAGGCCGAAAGATGATTGGGCCTGAAATGTGCCAAATAACTCACTGGTCATTAGCAGGACGAAATGTATCTCAGCTCATGGTGGCCCATTTACAATGCGGATCGTTCACAGGCCGAAAATCAGATGAGCCGTAAATGCACGGACCTACTACACGAGCCTTTACCAGGCCGGAAGTGCGGTCGGGCTTGATTTGTATCAGCGATTATATGGGTCGTTAATAGGCCTGATGTGACGTTGGGCCACATATGGCCCATGGATTTCATCCGATGTTAACAGGCTGAAAAACACAACAGGCTAGAAGTGGCCTAAATATATAGTGGGCCGCTAACAAGCCGAATATGGTTGAATATGACCCAATTCCTTCACGATCTTTTATGGGCCAAAAGTTTCATTGGGCAATAAATGGGCCCAAATGTAGCAGGACCTTTAATAGGCCCGAAACACACCGGGTCGTAATTCGTCCCAAATACATAGCGGACTGTTAATGGGCTAGAAGTGACCATGGGCCGCAATGATGAGAAATCTATAACGGGCCATTGATGGGCCAATTTGACACTAGTCCTACAGGCCTTAACTGCAAATGGGTCATCTGCAAGCAGGCCGTTAATGGGCTAGCCCACTCATTTTGATCGGGCGGCCTTTTTAACCTAAATGGGCCGCTGTTGGGCCTTGCCATGTGTCGATGTATCATAGGCACCTCCTGTCCATTGGGAGGTTGACATCTGTCCCAACGCAGAGCTGACACGTGGTTGCTACAGCCAATGAGAATTTTACATGTGGAAAATCCCCATTGGTCCTGGCTGTTAACGGATTATCAGATCCAAATAGGAACCCGATAGCTTAAAGGCGACACGTTACGGTGGATGCCACATGTTGGTTACCCTTGACGAAAGCACATCCATGATGCTCCATTTATCGTCATGGAAGTGGACACTTCCGTGATGATAATTTTGGTATTGTCATGGAACACTTCTATGATAGCACAGGTATGACTATCTTGATTCTGTCACAAAATCATCATGGATGTACATGCATGAAAAAATGTGACCTATTGTGATAAACACGTATCATCACAGAAGTATTTTTTTTGTAGTGGAGGCACAATGCTCCCCAAAAAACCACTAGGGCCACCATAATCTCCTCATGCCCTCGCACAATGCAAGATGTCGTGATTCCACTAAGGGGCCCTTGAGGACCGTCACCAAACCGTACACTTTGGCAACCCTTGGGGCGGTCATGGAACCCGTACAAATCACTTAGGGCAATATCCACAACTTAATTGGATACCCCGAAGCTTAACCCAGAGCTTTCCACCACAATGATTGAGCTCCACGACACCAACCATGTAGGGCACCAAAGCACTCAAGAGGAACAAGCTCTAGGGTGCCCAAACACCCAAGAGTAATAAGCTTCTCACCTTTCACTTCCACGTATCACCGTGGAGAACTCACACCGATACACCTAATGCAATGGCAAGGTCACACGGAGTTCCCGAGTCCTTCACTCTCAAATCCCACCAAAGCAACAAAAGCTAAGGAGGAATATGAGAGGAATAATAAGAAAGAAAACACAAAGAACTCCAAGATCTAGATCCAAGGGGTTCTCCTCACATAGAGGAGAAAGTGATTGGTGGAAATGTAGATCTAGATCTCGTCTCTCTTTTCTCTCAAGAACTAGCAAAAATCATTAGATGGATTGCGAGATAGAAAGCTCGAAGAAGGTTAACAATGGGGGCAAAACACCAGCTCAAAATATAGGGACCATTAGGGAAGAAGGCCCCCTTAAATAAGCCCCCCCAATCCAACCATTATGCCCACAAGTCGTGCTGAAGCGGTACTACCACTTGGGGGAGCAGTACTACCGCTTAGCATGGTCAAAACAGCCCAACGAGACAGAAAAACAAGAGTGGTAGTTATGCCAGAGAGGTACTACCGCTCGGGGTAGCAGTACTACCGCGCTTGAGTAGTACTATCGCTCTCTATTACCACTCTACTACTGCTCGAGCAATTTGGGCAACAGAAGCATAGAAGTAAGCGGTGGTGGTTGCGGTAGAAGGAAGAGGAAGTACCACGCAAGCGGTACTACCGCTCAGGGGAGTGGTACTACCGCTTAGAGCAGTACTACCACTTAAAACTGAAAAACTATCCAAGAAAAATAGAAGGATTCTCCAATATTAAAACTGCTATAACTCCTGCAAACAGACTCCGCAATTAGCAAACTCAAGCTTGTTAAGAACTAGCAATGGAGAAGAAATTCCAATAGGATAGGAAGAGGACCTTCCCCAAGTATGAACCGGCAAACTCTCCTACACCAAAAAACTCAATGATGATGCATGCGACTCCATTTTCGATGATCTTGAGTTTGACAAGAAGACAAACACAGACTCTAAAACCACACGAAGAGGAGTCAAATAAGAACCAAGAAAGATGATGCCATGCAATGGTTTGAGCTCTCTATGAACAATACGATCAAGCTACTCACTCGAGAGCCCCCCTTTATAGTACGGCTATCAATCCTATAACCTAGTCTCCTAAATAACACCATGATATTGGTAAAATAGAAAACGTATCATGGACAAACTTTTGCCTTGTGCATAATCCACTTGAGTTAGATGATGACGATCTTGACCTCCTCAAGTTGGACCACCTTTCTTGATTGCACTGGCTCAATGAAGACTAGTAGATTGCTCCCCCATACTCCACTATGAGTGAGCCACTCTTCGGCACATCTTCACAAGTCCATTGTCACCACATTGGACGACAAGCTTCAAGAATGATCTCTTTGTGATGCTCCATGTCAGTGTCAAAACCGGCGGATCTCGGGTAGGGGGTCCCGAACTATGTGTCTAGGCGGATGGTAACAGGAGACAAGGGACACGATGTTTTACCCAGGTTCCGGCCCTCTTGATGGAGGTAAAACCCTATGTCCTGCTTGATTGATATTGATGATGTGGGTATTACAAGAGTAGATCTACCACGAGATCAAGGAGGCTAAACCCTAGAAGCTAGCCTATGGTATGATTGTTGTTCGTCCTACGGACTAAAGCCATCCGGTTTATATAGACACCGGAGAGGGCTAGGGTTACATAGAGTCGGTTACAATGGTAGGAGATCTACATATTCGTATCACCAAGCTTGCCTTCCACACCAAGGAAAGTCCCATCCGGACACGGGACGAAGTCTTCAATCTTGTATCTTCATAGTCTTGGAGTCCGGCCGATGATGATAGTTCGGCTATCCGGACACCCCCTAGTCCAGGACTCCCTCAGTAGCCCCTGAACCAGGCTTCAATGACGACGAGTCCGGCGCGCATATTGTCTTCGGCGTTGCAATGCGGGTTCCTTCTCCGAATAATTTATAGAAGATTGTGAACACCAGGATAGTGTCCGGCTCTGCAAAATAAATTCCACATACCACTGTAGAGAGAATAATATTTACACAAGTTCAATCTGCTGACGTATTTGGTGGCGTGACGTCACACCACTACCAAGACTTTACTCGAATCATTTTTATTGTACCACCTCAGCGTGTTTAGCGAAGCGGTTTCCTTGGCATGTCTTGTCGAAGCAGAGATCGTGTTCCCCTTATTCCGGGATTCTCATCAATACGGACGTGGGTAACCCAACCGCGCCCGTTGCCACGCCCCCTCCATCGAAGGCGGGTTCCAAACGGTCACGGGGACGGCTCTTGGTATTCTCCCTCTTTATAATGAGACCAAGGCCCATTCTTTTTCTTCAATCCTCAATTGAATCCGTGCCTCGCCCCAAGTTCCAACACCCAGGGCTCCAGATTCGGGTACTTTCGACCTTCGACAATGTCCGGCTCCGACCTACGAGGCCGGTGGATGCCCTCCTCCGTCACGGAAGAGAACGTGCTAAAGCCGAGAGACGCCAGGTACTTAACCTACGAGATTTCGCATAGGTTGCCTGCCCGAGGGCAAGTTATTCCTACTCCCGAGCCCGGCGAGAGCGTCGTGTTTGTGTCTCACCTCTGTCGGGGTTTAGGCTTCCCGATGGATCCCTTTGTGAGGGGGCTCATGTTTTACTATGGGCTGGAATTCCATGACTTGGCTCCGGAGTCCATCCTCCACATCTCATCATTCATTGTCGTCTGCGAAGCCTTCCTTTGCACTACCCCTCACTTCGGCTTGTGGCTCAAAACATTCAACATGGAGCCAAAGATGATTGAGGGGCGTCAAGCAGAGTGTGGCGGGGCGGTTATAAGCAAGAGGGCCGATGCTCCATGGACCGAGGGCTCTTTTCAGGAGGAGCTCGGCTTGTGGCAACAGGAGTGGTTCTATATCACCGCTCCCAGGGCAGCAGGCAGAGGCCGCTGCCCGTCTTTTGCCCGGGCCCTCCATAATGGCTGACGTCATGGGTCAACAAGGGGCTCGACTGGGGGCCGTCCAAAGACGTACCCCTGTTGTAGGGCCGGATTCGAGGCCTCCGGGAAAGGGAGATCAATCTGGTTGTTGTGGCACAGGTTATGCTGATTCAGCGCCTTCTGCCCTGCAAACGTCGCCCCTCTGCCTGTGGGAATTTAATCCGGAGGGGGCCACGGGCTCTCCAACACTTCATGGGTTTGACGCCCGTGGAGATGTACAAACTGTTCTTCGGATCGCAAGAGATGCGTCTGGACTTGACTGAGGATGCTGGCCTAAGCTGCAATCGCCCGGATACTCAAGTAAGTAGCCCTGCGTCCGGACACATCATCCATTTATTTATCATGGGTTTGCCTTTTAACCATCTATCCCTTGTATAGGAGTGGATAGCGCAAGCAAAACTGATACGGTGTCCGACCCCCCTCCCTGAGTCCACACCGGATCCCGTGTTAATCAAAATGTTGGAGGTTGCACCTTCGGAGGAGGGCGAAGGGGGGCACAGCGAAACTAGCACCTATGCCAAGGAGGCTTTCAGTAAGGGGGGAATCAAGAGTCCCTCCTTCCAGGGGGAGAAGAGGATCGCTTCCGAAGACCCGGAGGCCAAGGCCTCAAAGCGGGGAAAGAAATCTGCACCGGAAGGTCCTGTGCCAGGAAGAGCCTCGGCAGCACTATCTCCTCAGAGGAATCAGCCCTCCAGCGAGCCGTCAGTAAAAAGGGGGGATTTTGTAATAGGGGACACCCCTGCTTTATATCTAAGGGTAACCAAAGATTTCAGCCCATCTCAGCAGAGCTCATCTTCGGGGACCTTCGTCCGAAGATGATGGAGAGCGAAACGCCTCCATCTGGAGCCCCGTCGGGCGGGGCGGACGACCCTGAGGTGTCGTCACGGAGGATCTCCCCGAGTCCGGCGGGGCCGGGGAGTTCGGCACCCACTGGAGTACGGCCGGTGGAGCTGCGGGATTTGCTCAAGAGGGCGTCAATCTCAGAAGATCACCGCACATTAATGAGTATGGTGATTGAAAGGATCTCATCTGCCGAGAGCGGTTGCATGAGGCCGTCGGAAGTTTCCTGACGGGGCTTGAGGTACGCAAAAAATGACATACCTTTTGACAGTTTTGCACATGGAGTGCGCCCTGTATAGATAGTAGCCCCTGAGACTTGGTATGCTGTCGAAAGCGACCGCGTGCCGAGGATCATAATCTCAGTTATAGAATGTCGCCTTTTCTATGCAGGTGGCGGAACATTCGGTGGTCAGCCGGACTGATGGAGTTGCCGAGCTCAAGCGGCAACTTGACGTTGCGGATGCGGACATCGCGCTGGTCAATAAACAACTTAACGAGTCACAAGGTAGGTGGTTGCTCCGCGGTCACCTAGTAAGGGAGCTGATGCCCGTTCCTTACAATTTGTATGCTTGATGCAGATGGTGCTGCTGCTATGGAAGACCTTCGAGCAGAGCTCGCTCGAGCAAAGGAGCAAGCCAGGAAAAGTGATGCGGCTGCCTCGAAGGCAGCGGAAGAGCTAAAAGCCGAAAAGGCTGCTCACTGCCGAAGCAGGGAAGAGTTGGCCGGAATGGCCATGAAATTAAAAGAAGCTACCGACCATTGTGAGGTTCTTGAAGGAGAACGCCGAGTGGAGCAAGAGGGCCTGAAGAAGGCCGGCGCCGAAGTCAAGGATGCCCGGAGTGAGATGCGGGCTATGAAGGAGGAACTGCGTCAGGCCGGAGACATTGCGGCTGGAAAGCCCTTTCTTCTGCGTAGGAAGTTCACGGATCCGAAGTATGCTCAGCTGGGCCAGTTATGTGGTGCGGAGGATCCTTATCTTGATTTGGCGGCGAGTTCGGCAGACGCAGTCGTGCACTTCCGAGGCCAGAAGGATCGCGAAATGGAAGAGCTTTTCTGGTCTCAATTCCATAGTCCGGAGCGTCCACTTCCGTTGACTGATCGGCTGGCTGAGTGGGATGAGCTGAATAGATTGTCCGGACTTGCCATGACAGATGTGATCACTCATCTATGGCCGGAAAGGCCCAAGCCGAAGAGTTATTTTGGCTTGTTGCAGCAATTCCTTGGGGCGGTGCCGCATATCAAGGTGATGAAGCCGTCGGTATGCATAGAAGGTGCACGGATGGCTCTCGCCCATGTGAAGACATACTGGGCGGACATGGATGCCACCGCTGTTGCATCCCGGGGTTCGGACAAGAGCCGATTACCCACCGAGCACTATTTTGAGGAAGTCATGCAGGGCGCTCATTTAATAGAGTCGCAGTGCTCGAAACATGTCATGTTCAAATGACATGTATAATTTGTGAGATCATGTTTATAATGCAATAGCTTTTTATACTTGTGTGTTCAAGTATTGAACTATCTCCTGTGCGGCCATATGTGTATGTATAACCTGAAAGATGGCAGTCTTTGGCTTCAGCCCCCGCGCACATGGTGCGGGGGTGTTTGCAAAAAGAAAAGCGCTTTTTCACACTTAATCCAACGTCTTGGTCCTTTGAAGGAGGTGATAGCGTAGCAAACTAGGCAACCGGACTATAATGCTTTGTCACTTTCACTTAGCCATAGGAGCTCGAAGGTGGGGCTACTATATAGCCCCTAGAGGCACCGCGCTTCTCCGAACTCGGGGCGCGTATGTGCCTAACCGGGAAGCGGTCCTTCGTCAAAGCGGAGGAATTCTAAACAATCCAGTGGTCGATCGAGTGGTTGACCAGTCTCTCGCTATATCATGATAGTCAGTTTTCGGCTTTCTCTACTGAGGTGCTCGCCCGGCTGAACCGGGGCACAATCGCAGTAGTTCTCCTGGTGCCGCGTTAGCCGATGGAGCGGAACGTAAGGCAGCAAAACACAGGAGCCGGGCAAACCCAACATTTGACCAAAGACATGATTCGGAGCTGATACATACAAGGCCTAACTCGAGACGCCGAGCACTCCCTGAGGTGTTCAGTCTTTATGATACTGGGCAGAACAATGCCCTAAGCCCCTAGTGTCCAGGTACGGGCGGGAACTTCTGACGCCGCCGATGCCAAAACGCCAGCCTCCTCCTTGGTTATGGTAAGAAACCGGGGGATGTGTATCACCAAGAGACAGTAAGAAAGGTTTACGCAGGGTCTTAATCTGAAAAGAATCCTTGTAACGGGTCCCTGCTGCACGTCTGCGCCTGTGTCTCCGTTGTGCTGTATCCTGGACGGGTGTAGCACGCGCTCCATCTGTAGAGGAGAAGAACTTAGTTTGGAAAAATATCGTGCAAAAGGTGTAGTTAAAATAAAGTATGATGAATTTGAGCTTTATTGGCTCTCATTGTTTATACGTGCAGCCCCTTGTAAAGGGGTATGTGGCGGTGAAGCCCCTTGTTTATTTATGCCGGACTCGCCTAACCGTGTCCAAGGTCTGAATGACCTGTTTTTAGGGCTTTGACCAGCAAGGTCGGATTAGTGTGCGGCTGTCAACGCAGTCTCACGTTTTCCATGGTCGAGGAACACTCAGATTTACCCTTTGCTGAGATTATGTCGCATGGACTAGGCATTTTAAGCGTAAGATACGCGTAATGCGGTATTGCGTTAAAGCGGGCGAATGCTTCGCGTCCCAGTAGTGCTTGATAGCTGCTTTTGAATGGGGCGATATGGAAAATGAGCTTTTCGCGACGGAGGTTGTCAGATGAACCGAACACGACCTCTAGTAGTACAGAGCCTGTACATTTGGCGTAAAGGCCAGGCGTCACTCCTTTGAAGGAAGTGCTTCTATGGTGAATTTCGGTAGGGTCTATCCCCCTTCTGCGGACGGTGTCCTGGTATAGCAGGTGCCGCACTATGTTTCTGTGTTATCACATGAAGCGAGTTCACTGTTTTGACTTCTAGTGGGAAAGTCTTCTGTTTTCCGGCGTGCTGCTTGTGGGGTTCGTCATCTTCGCTTGGTGTGTCGAACCCCTTGCGTTCGGCGTTAAGTCGGCCGGACTGCTTGAAGACCCAACAATCTCTGTGGGTATGATTCGCAGGCTTCCCGGGGGTACTATGTATTTGACATACCCTATCCAAAATTTTGTTTAGGTTGGATAGCTCGTCACTGTTATCCTTGAGGGGCAGTGTTTTATTATTCGGCCGAGAGCTTTTGAATCCGGCGTTGACCGCCGTGCTATTTGGGCCATTTTCCTTATTCCGGCGCTGGTGCTGCATCGTGATTTCCCATTTCCATCCCTGACTTCGGATGTACTCGGGTCGCTGGTGCTGCATCTAGCCAGCCAGCTGTCTTCCCCCGCGCAAAAGCGGGTCATGAGGCTTGTTAGTGCGGCCATTGTTCTTGGTTTTTCCTGGCCGAGGTGTCTGGCGAGCCATTCGTCTCGGACATTGTGCTTAAAGGCTGCTAAGGCTTCGGCGTTCGGACAGTCGACTATTTGGTTCTTTTTGGTGAGGAACCTGTTCCAGAATTTTCATGCTGACTCTCCGGGCTGTTGAATTATGTGACTTAAATCGTCTGCATCCGGAGGGCGGACATAAGTCCCCTGAAAATTTGCTCGAAACGCGTCCTCGAGCTCCTCCCAACTTCCAACGGTATTTTCTGGGAGGCTTTTGAGCCAATGCCGAGCTGGCCCTTTGAGCTTGAGGGGTAGGTATTTTATGGCATGGAGATCGTCTCCTCTGGCCATATGTATGTGTAGGATATAATCCTCAATCCAGACTCCGGGGTCTGTTGCTCTGTCATATGCCTCTATGTTGACGGGTTTGAATCCCGCTGGAAATTCATGGTCCAGTACCTCATCGGTGAAACATAGTGGGTGTGCGGCGCCCCTCTATTTAGGTGTGGCATTGTCTTCAAACACTCGGAAGGTTGTATTGCTCCCTGGAGTCTTCTTTTTTGGCCCGTAGATGGACCTGACCGGGCTATCTTTTTTGCGAGGATCTTTATGTGGATCGTGTGCCGGCTTGTGTGTGGCGCCCCTTGCTGCTCTTAGCCTGTCATCTGGTCGTCTATCCGGCCAGGCGGCGTCTTTGTTTTTTGACTGTGGGGGCTCTACGGCCTCCTCGTCAAATTCGGGCAACAACTTGCGCTTCGGGTAGCTCTTCGCCTGGTGACTATTGTCGTATTTATCTGCGGTATTGAGTACTTTGCTCCATCTCATTCTGATTGCATCCTCCGCTGTTTTGAGCTTCCGCTTTTGCTTCTTCAGACTTCTTGCAGTGGCGACGAGCCTTTTATGAAGGTTCTTATGCTCCGGTGGTTTGTCGGGCGTGAGGTTGTCTGGACTGTTGTTTTCGTCGGGGATGGGTTCCTTGTCCAATCCATCCTGTTCGGATGGTTGCTTGGTGGCATGTTCGCCGTCCACCGCTTCACCCTGCTCTAAGGCTGGGTCAGTATGGGTGCCGTTGCTATCGAGGCGGGACTTCGTGCGGCGCTTGTGTTGCCGTTTTGTTTGTTTGTTGGGGGAGTTGTCCTTCACCACGTCCCGCTGTTCCTCGTTGTCGCTTCCTTTTGGTGCATCCACCATGTATATGTCATATGATGAGGTGGCTTTCTAGTGCCCATTAGGCGCTGGTTTTTGGTCGTCTCCGGCATCGTCGTCCATACCGTCGATGTCTTCGGAGTCGAAGTTTAGCATGTCGGTTAGATCGTCGACAGTGGCTACTAAGTGGGTGGTGGGTGGGCTTTGAATTTCTTCGTCGTCCGCATCCCAACCGTCCTGACCGCAGTCCGGCCAGGGCTCTCCTGATAACGAGAGATACTTTAGCGAACTCAAGATGTCGCCGAAAGGTGAGTGTTGAAAGATGTCCGCAGCGGTGAACTCCATGACCGGCGCCCAATCGGATTCGATTGGAGGGGGCGCGGGAGGTTCGGAGTTTGGCGAGGAGTCCGGCACCTCGGAGTCACGAGCTTCATGAGGGACAAGGTCAGTGTTCGGCTCTATCGCCGTAGAGGTTGCAGCCCCCGAGGCGGTGCCTAGCCACCCGTCCTCGATATGCGCAGCCGGCACCGAATTGAAGATCGGAGCGGACTCGTGTGTGGCCTCCAGGTTACTGTCCGGCTACAGAGCTAAGTCATGCCCGTCTGACAGTGCGGCGCGCTCGGCTGTGGCTCGAATCCATCGAAGATCAAGTCCCCGCGGATGTCAGCCGTGAAGTTCAAACTTCCAAATTTGACCTAACGGCCAGGGGCGTAGCTTTCGATCTGCTCCAGATGGCCAAGCGAATTGCCCCGCAGTGCAGAGCCGCCGAATACGAAGATCTGTCCGGGGAGGAAGGTCTAACCCTGGACTGCGTCATTGTTGATGATCGAAGAAGCCATCGAGCCTATCGGTGACGACACAGAGGAACTCTCAATGAAAGCACCAATGTCGGTGTCAAAACCGGCGGATCTCGGGTAGGGGGTCCCGAACTGTGCGTCTAGGCGGATGGTAACAGGAGACAAGGGAAACGATGTTTTACCCAGGTTCGGGCCCTCTTGATGGAGGTAAAACCCTACGTCTTGCTTGATTGATATTGATGATGTGGGTATTACAAGAGTAGATCTACCACGAGATCAAGGAGGCTAAACCCTAGAAGCTAGCCTATGGTATGATTGTTGTTCGTCCTACGGACTAAAGCCATCCGGTTTACATAGACACCGGAGAGGGCTAGGGTTACATAGAGTCGGTTACAATGGTAGGAGATCTACATATTCGTATCGCCAAGCTTGCCTTCCACGCCAAGGAAAGTCCCATCCGGACACGGGACGAAGTCTTCAATCTTGTATCTTCATAGTCTTGGAGTCCGGCCGATGATGATAGTTCGGCTATCCGGACACCCCCTAGTCCAGGACTCCCTCACTCCACTTGAACTTGCACACTGCAAACTTGATCATTATCACCACTTGATGTCATATTCCGTGTGTTGTATCAGATCTTCCTCTTGACGCAAGCCCATGGAAACATACCTAACCCCATAAATAACACTTACGTAGACCATGGGTTAGTACACAAAAGCGTAATGGACAATGCTTACCATACCTCTCGATACATCTTGTACGCTTTGTGTGTTGATCAACTTGATTCACTCTTTGACTTAGTCTTGATCAACCTTGTATCAAGTCTTCTCTATGACCAATCTTTGGATAATTCCTTGAATAGCACCTTGGTCATCACATAATCTCCTTGGAACCAACAAATGGACTTTAAGAAATGCCTCTGGACAAACCCTTCAAAATATAGCTTAAGGAAACCATTAGTCCATAGAGATTGTCATTAATTACCAAAACCAAACATGGGGGCGCCATGCTATTTTGCTGGGCTTCTAATTATGAGGACAAGTGTATTAGCCAAGCTCTAATTAGTCAACTAGGACCAACTAGAACATGAACTAGAAGAATTAGATGAGGCTCGGGGGAAGAAACAACCCTCTGCTCTCCTCTCAGGCCGCTCGCGCCAGCGGCTCCGGAGGCAGAAACCCTAGCTACAGAAGGCTTGTCCATGAGCACCCGCCGCTGCCAGTGTCGGTGGCGGTGGCGGCGCCCGGCTGTCAAAGGCGGCGAGCATGGAGGGCGCGCCCCGATGGGTCGTTTTCACGCGGAAGCGGACGTCAACATGGGCGGCGCCGGCGGTCGTGAATTTCGGTGGCGTACGGTTGGGAGGAGCAGAGGGGGTTGTGGAGCTCTGCAGGGAGGTGGTCTCATAGGTGCGGGGAGGAACTTTGAGGCGCGGGCTCGGGCGGATTGAAGGCTGCTTCTCGGGCCAGATCTGGGCCCGATTCGGGCCTTGCGGGCTACGAAGGTAGTTGTGCCGCATCTGCCAGCTCGTAGCTGGAGCCTACGAAAGCGGTGGCGGGCAGCACAATGATAACCCACAAGTATAGGGGATCCTTTGTAGCCTTGTTCGATAAATAAGAGTGTCGAACCCAACGAGGAGCTAAAGGCAGAACAAATATTCCCCTCAAGTTCTATCGACCACCGATACAACTCTACGCACACTTGATGTTTGCTTTACCGGAAACAAGTATGGAACTATTTTGTAGGTGTGATGCTAGAACTACTTTGCAACAATAAAACTAGAATTACTTTGCAAGGAAATAAAAGTTAGGTGTTTAGTAAAAAGGTTTGTGTCAACAAGAAAGTTATTTGTCCCTAGGCAATCGATAACAAGTACCGGTAATCATTCTTGTAATTTTATATGAGGGAGAGGCATGAGCTAACATACTATCTCTACTTGGATCATATGCACTTATGATTGGAACTCTAGCAAGCATCCGCAACTACTAAAGATCATTAAGGTTGTGAAACCCAACCATAGCATTAAGTATCATGTCCTCTTTACTCCCATACACCATGACCCACTTATCCACGTTTAGGCTGTTGTCACCACCGCAACACTGACAATAAGCAAACCATGAACATATTGCAACACCCTAGAGCGGGGGGCCCTCACGTTTGCACGAGAACGAAGGGCACCGTAGGACAACACCAAAATAAAATATAAAACCATACCAACCAAGATCACGATTAACCCATAGGACAAAACGGATCTACTCAAACATCATAGGATAACCATAGATCATTGGGAAATAATATATGGAGTTGAGCACCATGTTTAAGTAGAGATTACAGCGGGGAGAAGAGGTGTTACAGCGCTGCATAGAGGGGGAGAGAGTTGGTGTTGACGGTAGCAAGATTGTTGATGTAGATCATCGTCCCGATCGTTGCCCCGGCGGCACTCTGGCACCACCGGAAGCGAGGGGGGAGAGCCCCCCTCCTTATTCTTCTTCCGTGGCCTCCTCCCTAGGTGGGAGAAGGGTTTCCCCTCCGGTCCTTGCTTCCATGGCATGGGAGGGGCGAGAGCCCCTCCGAGATTGGATCTCCCTCTCTATTCTCTTCTGTTTTGCGTTCCCCAGATCTGGCCAAAAACCGTTTCTTATATTCCCGGAGATCCGTAACTCCAATTGCGCTGATCTTTTTACACAATTTTTTCCTGATATAAGCTTCCTTGCGCCCGAAGTACAGCTCCAACCTACATACGAGGTGAGCACAACCCACCACCACGCGCCAGGGGCCTAGGGCGCGCCCTGGTGTATCGTGGTCCGTGTGGGCCTCCGTTTACGTTGATTCCAACTCCCAAAAATCACAAATATTCCAAAATAATTCTCCGTGGAGTTGCATCACGTTTGGACTTCGTTTGATATGGATTTTCTGCGATACAAAAACAGGCAACAAATAGGAACTGGCACTGGGCACTGGATAAGTAAGTTAGTCCAAATAAATCATATAAAAAGTTGCCAAAAGTATGTAAAAGTTGAATAATATTGGCATGAAACAATCAAAAATTATAGATACGGCGGAGACGTATCAGCATCCCCAAGCTTAATTCCTGCTCGTCCTCGAGTAGGTAAATGATAAAAAAAAGATAATTTTCTATGTGGAATGCTACCTAACATAAACTTGATCGTATGTCTAGTCATGGCACGAATATTAAGACATAAGTGATTCAAAGCAATATTCTATAATTTGACATAAAGACATCAATACTTAGGCATCCCAAAAACAATCATGTCTTTCAAAATATCAAAGCTAAAGAAAGTTATCCCTACAAAATCATATAGTCTTGTCATGCTCTGTCTTCTTAACACAAAGTATAAATCATGTACAACCCCGATGACAAGCCGAGCAATTGGTTCATACTTTTTAACGCGCTTCAACTTTTTCAACCCTCATGCAATACTTGAGCACAAGCCATGGATATAGCACTATGGGTGGAATAGAGTATGATGATAGGGGTAAATATAAATAGACAAAAAAGTAAGAAAGTCTCACATCGACGCGGCTAACCAACGGGCTATGGAGATGCCCATCAATTGATATCAACGTGAGGAGTAGGGATTGCCATGCAACGAATGCACTATGAGCTATAAGTGTATGAAAGCTCCATATGAAAACTAAGTGGGTATGCATCTAATCCTATAATGAAAAATTCCCACTAGTATATGAAAGTGACAACATATGAGACTCTCCATATGAAAAACATGGTGCTACTTTGAAGCACAAGTGTGGTAAAGGAAACTAACAATGCCCCTTCTCTCTTTATTTATTTATTTTCTTTTTTTCTTTCTTTCTTCTTTTTTCTTTTTTTCTTTTTTTTCTTTTTTTCTTCTCTCATTGTCCGGAGTCTCATCCCGACTTGTGGGGGAATCATAGTCTCCATCATCCTTTCCTCACTGGGGCAGTACTCTAAAAATGATGATCATCACACTTCAATTTACTTATAACTCAAAGGAATAAAAGTTACAACTCGATACCTATGACAAAGTATGACTCTATATGAATGCCTCTGGCAGAAGATCTAGCGTAACATGTATAAAAATGATGCACGGTGGCTAAACCACTACTACTATGTCAGCTATATGATCATGCAAAGCAATATGACAATGAATGCTCAAGTCATCAAACGGAAGCGGTGGAAGTTGCATGGCAATATATCTTGGAATGGCCATGGAAAAGCCATAATAGGTAGGTATGGTGGCTGTTTTGAGGAAGATATAATGGGGCTTATGTGCGATAGAGTGTATCATATCACGGGGTTTGGATGCACCTGCGAAGTTTGCACCATGTCTCGAGGTGAGAAAGGACAATGCACGGTACCGTAGAGGCTAGCAAATTGCGGAAAGGTAAGAGTGTGTATAATCCATGGACTCACATTAGTCATAAAGAACTCACATACTTATTGCAAAAGTTTATTAGCCCTCAAAGCAAAGTACTACTATGCATGCCCCTAGGGGGATAGATTGGTAGGAAAAGACCATCGCCTGTCCCCGAACACCACTCATAAGGAAGACAATCAAGGATAAATTGTGCTCCAACTTTCATAGCATAACGAGAGACTATATGTGCATGCTTCGGGAATCAAAAACCTTAACACTAATATTCTTACTTAACCACAACCATTTACTAGTAATTCCCACATATTTATCATCTCTATATCGCAAAACTATTGCAAGGAATCAAGCATATCATATTCGGTGATCCATAAGTTTTATGTAGGATTTTTATGACTAACCATGCAATTGACCAATTCGTGTTGACTCTCTAAATAGATATAAGTGAAGCATGAGAGTTTAATTCTTTCTACAAAATATCATGCTCTAACAAATGTAAGTGAAGCAAAAGAGCATTCTACGAACATCGGTTTTCTATGTGAAGAGAAACAGGCAATCCACACTTCAAATGATATAAGTGAAGCACATGAAGTATTCTATAAAGCCATACTCAAAAGATATAAGTGAAGTGCAATGAGCATTCTATAAATCAACCATGGACTATCTCATACCAGCATGGTGCATAAAAGAAAAGTAAAAACTAAATGCAAAAGACGCCCCAAGATTTGCACATATCACATGAACGAAACGAATCCGAAAACATACCGATACTTGTTGAAGAAAGATGGGATGCCTTCTGGGCATCCCCAAGCTTAGACGCTTGAGTCTCCTTGAATATTTACTTGTGCCTTGGGAATACCCAATCTTGAGCTCTTGCATCTCCTCGTTCTCCTCATATCAACACCTCCTCGATCTTCGAACACTTCATCCACACAAAACTTAGACAAACTTTTAGTGGCGGGGTTAGTGAAAATGGCAATGAAATCCCATCATGTACAGCTGCAACATTACTGTATAATTATAAACAAACATTACCCACTGTATGCTATCATAATTCTATGGCCCCAAGTCAAGGAGGCTTCAACAAGAATTCAAACATACGCAAATAACGAAGCTATAACAGCAATCTGTGAAAACAGGACAGTCTGTAAAGATTTGAACATACACCATACTTCTGTAACTCTAAAAATTCTGAGAAAATTAGTAAAAATAAACATTTGTACATAAAGACAGTGCAAAATATTTCAGAACCGTTTGACGTTCCAGTAAAAATGTAAAACCGCGCACTACAGCCGAAGTTTTTGTTTTGCACCGCACAAACCAACAAGCAATTCAAACATCCTAAAGGCAAATCTTGGCACATTATTTTTATAGTGCAATGGAATTCTACAAGGGGGTAATTATTTTTGTTGAAAAGTTTCTGTAATTAAGATTCACAAAGTTTCCGTGAGCATGAACAAAGTTCAAGGAGCTCCCCCACTTTAACAATGCTTGTCTCTCTCACTTTCACTTTCATTTTTGAAAAGTTTTGTGTTCCCCTCTATATTTTTTTGTTTTTATACTTTATAAAAGCACTCAACAGAAATAAATGACTCTCTAAAACTTCCAGGTTGTCTCCCTGGCAGCGCTTTCTTTAAAGCCATTAAGCTAGGCATAAAGTGCTCAAGTAATAGATCCACCCGGATCCCAAGGTATATCAAAGCCAATTTTAATTAACAATGATTTGGCATTTAGTAGTGAGCACAAAGCAACATATATCAAGCAATGACGAAGTCTAACTCTCTTCCTATGCATCAGCATGTCATACAAGAACAATTCATGCACATCAAGTAATGGCCAATACATAGCATAAGTAGTTTCTTGCAATTTTATCGTGTTTGAAACATAGAGAGGTGGAGATGTAGTTACTCTCTCATAATAATTGCAAGTAGCAGAAGCAAGCAGATGCACATTATATTCATCAAAATCAGCATGTGCAATGGTAAAAGGCAACCCATCAATATAATCCTTAATAAGAGCAAACTTCTCCGATATAGTGTAGTTTGGAGAATTCAAAAAGATAATAGGACTATCATGTGTGGGTGCAATAGCAACAATTTCATGTTTAACATAAGGAATAACAGCAAGTTCATCTCCAATAGCATAATTCATATTGGCATCTTCGCCATAATCACAGCAAGCATCATCAAAAAGGGATATTTCAAACGAATCAACGGGATTGAAGAGTTACTCTCATTAGAAGGTGGGCAAGGGTAGCTAATCCGCTCTTCCTCCTTTTGTTCTTCACTCTCCTCATCATCTTTTTCATCCAATGAGCTCGCAGTTTCATCAATTTTTCTTCCATAAACTCCTGCAAAATATTAGTCTCTTCTTGGACAACAGAGTTATTCTCAATAAATACATCAATATCGTAATTGCATTTATAATTATCATAGCAGTATTTAAGGATAGCAAGATTTTCAGTCTATAAACTGAATCATCAAAATCTTCATACTTTAAAAACAAAGATTCAATTTCATAAGCACCCTTGAAAGTAACAAATTTTTCTATTCGTTTCACATCAGAATAATCATATATACCATTAACATAAGAAGTCAAGGTTTCATTATCATTAAATTTTCATGAAAAGGGGAGATGTGGAGCATTCATCCTAGAGCAACAAGTATAATCATATCTCAAGCATAATTGCCTAGCATACCAATGCAACATATGAATTTGATTCCATAACAATTTCCCTTTATGAGTCAAGCGATAATCCCTAATGTATTCACATTGATTTTCTCAGGATTATCAAAGTAGTGCATAATATTTTTCACATAACAATCATCGAGGGTTTTAGGAGGTTCCCCATCTCCATGAGTAGAAAGTACAACTAATTTTTTTTGGTGTTTCATGTTCCGTATCCATAACTAAAGATAGAGAACAACTTAGAATAGGAAATAAGAACTACTTAGTGATAAAGCAAACAAGCACACACGAGAATATTCACCCCACGCTATAACCCCCTGGCAACGTCGCCAGAAAAAGGTCTTGATAACCCACAAGTATAAGGGATCGTTTGTACCTTCTTCGATAAATAAGAGTGTCGAACCCGACGAGGAGCTAAAGGCAGAAAAAATATTCCCTCAAGTTCTATCAACCACCGATACAACTCTACGCACACTTGACGTTTGCTTTACCGGAAACAAGTATGAAACTATTTTTTAGGTGTGATGCTAGAACTACTTTGCAAGAATATAGCTAGAAGTACTTTGCAAGATAATAAAATTTAGGTGTTTAGTAAAAGGGTTTGTGTCAACAAGAAAGTTATTTATCCCTAGGCAATTGATAACAAGTACCGGTAATCATTCTTGTAATTTTATATGAGGGAGAGGCATGAGCTAACATACTTTCTATACTTGGATCATATGCACTTATGATTGGAACTCTAGCAAGCATACGCAACTACTAAAGATCATTAAGGTCGTGAAACCCAACGATAGCATTAAGTATCAAGTCCTCTTTACTCCCATACGCCATGACCCACTTATCCGCGTTTAGGCTGCTGTCACCCCCGCAACACTGACAATAAGAAAACCATGAACATATTACAACACCCTACAGCGGGGGCCCCTCATGTTTGCACGAGAACGGAGGGCACCGTAGGACAGCACCAAAATAAAATATACAATCATACCAACCAAGATCACGATTAACCCATAGGACAAAACGGATCTACTCAAACATCATAGGATAACCATAGATCATTGGGAAATAATATATGGAGTTGAGCACCATGTTTAAGTAGAGATTACAGCGGGGAGAAGAGGTGTTACACCGCTGCATAGAGGGGAGAGAGTTGGTGTTGACGGTAGCAAGATTGTTGATGTAGATCGCTGTCCCGGTCGTTGCCCCGGCGGCACTCCGGCGCCACCGGAAGCGAGGGGGGAGAGCCCCCTCCTTCTTCTTATTCCTTTGCCTTCTCCCTAGGTGGGAGAAGGGTTTCCCCTCCGGTCCTTGGCTTCCATGGCATGGGAGGGGCGAGAGCCCCTGCGAGATTGGATCTCCCTCTTTGTTCTCTTCGGTTTCGCGTTCCCCAGATCTGGCCGAAAACCGTTTCTTGTATTCCCGGAGATCCGTAACTCCGATTGCGCTGATCTTTTTACACGTTTATTTCCTGATATAAGCTTCCTTGCGCCCAAAGTACAGCTCCAACCGACGTACGAGGTGAGCACAACCCACCACCACGCGCCAGGGGCCTAGGGCGTGCCCTGGTGTATCGTGGTCCGTGTTGGCCTCCGTTTACGTTGATTCCAACTCCCAAAAATCACAAATATTCCAAAATAATTCTCCGTGGAGTATCATCACTTTGGACTTCGTTCGATATGATTTTCTGTGATACAAAAATAGGCAACAAACAGGAACTGGCACTGGGCACTGGATAAGTAAGTTAGTCCAAATAAATCATATAAAAAGTTGCCAAAAGTATGTAAAAGTTGAATAATATTGGCATGAAACAATCAAAAATTATAAATACACCGGAGACGTATCACACACGGAGGTGCGGGGAGGAGCTTTGAGGCGCAGGCACGAGAGGATTGGAGATGGTGGCTCGTGCCAGATCTGGACCTAGCGGGATGCGGAGGCGGCTGTGCCACGACTGCCCACTTGTAATCGGAGAGCTTGCGACAGTGGTGTTGGGCAGTGCGCGGAGGTGCAGGTGCTGGAGCTCAGCCCAAGGCTATGAAAGGCTGTGCGGGAGTTGGATTTGGTTGCGTCCTCTCAGCCGTGCGAGTGGGGGTGTGCCATGACATTGCGGCTACGAACTTGAGGTGTGGCTGCGGTTCCGAAGAACTCCAACAAGGACAGAGTGTGCCCCATGTCCAGTGGGTTGAGACTTGAGAGGTTGGGTCTACAGTATTTCAGATGAAAATCTTGCCCGTCTTTGGTCGGTGCCAGTGGCGACGGCACCCGTGGGTGTTGTTCCCCTCCTTGGAGGCATCGCCGAGGTGTGTCGACATCCCCTCGCTCCCACTGGATGATGGTAGTTGTCTTCAGGCGAAAGCCTAGGTCCAGAGTTGGATCGGCATGATGGCGGCGTTCTCGACGTCGTTTCTCACATGGGAACATTGCATTTGGAGATACGGCCTAGAGGTTCTTTGTGTGGTGCTCCCTTGGTGTCCGTCGTTGTCCAAGTTTGATCTTCGGGAGTGCAATGTATGCCGTCGCCGACTAGTCCAAGATAGTGCCTTTCTCGGGACCGACCATGGTCCGCCATATACTTGCCACACCTCCTTTAGGCATCAAGGGTAGATGGTGCGTCGACAAGGGAAGTTCAGTTGGAGCTGCTAATCTTCGGAGATGATTGGCGTCGGTCAAGACGCGGCGATGTTGCTCAGTTGGACAGGCACTTTTGTGTTGTAGTTGCAATGTTGATGGTGGTTGTCTTCGGACTAGTCTTGGTAGGGAGTTTTTACTACACTCGTTGTTCAAAGCGAGTTGTAGCCATCTTATACTTGAAATTCTACCTCTTCTATAAAACTATGGTATGCAATTGCGTACTCTCAAAAAAAGGAGCCTCCAAACACTATGTGTTCAATTGGGCACCAAATCTCCACTATATATGGGTTATAGGGGAGAGGGAGGGCTGCCACCAAGAAGGGAAGCACTCCGTGGGGCGTCCAGCCAAGGGGAGGAGGAGTTGGACTCCTCCCTACTCCTATTTGGCCTCCTTCCTTAGGGGAGGGGTGCCTCTCCCCACTTGGGCCCTTGTGGCCCAAGTTGCTTTCCACCTATTGGCCTTTTTAGGCTCATTGATATTAAATGAAATATAAAATTGTTCTAAATACTTTCAAACCATTTTATATATAATTTAACATTCCGGAAACATTTTCCACCTATATATTATATATCGGTAATACCCAGTATTACCTGATATTCACCGGAACCCTTCTGATGACCCCAAAATGCTTTCGGATCCTCTTGGAACTATTCCGAATATTAATGAAACATTTCCAAAAATATAGTCCAATCACTCCCATCCTACTAACGCTTAGCAGATCATGATTGCCTTAAGCTTGTGACCTTGTAGGTTCGGTAATTCACATACATGAATGGAACCCATTCGTTCTATGACCGGCAGCGGGGTTGTGGACGTCCGTATCGGTACCTATGAGCACATGAATGATATTCGAGTGAACCTTAGGTTATCATGTGATGTTCCCTTTGCTTCGCGATACTTTACAAAACCTGGTGTGCATCAGTATCCTTCTGAGTCATCACCATGCTCACTATACCGTTGCCCCCATTACCTGTTTTGTTCTTCTTTCTCATTGACGTGTTCTGGCATCCCCGTGATGTAGTCCACCTGTATCTGGTAAGACGATGATGGATGTTGTCACACCGAGAGGACCCTAAGAATATCTCTCCATTGTCGAAGGAGCAAATCCCACTCTCGAGCTATCTAGCCACTTGTGAAACTTTCCTATGAACCTGTAAGTTCTCGTTATTATCGCCGTGTTACGGGTGACGTTTGAGCAACCCCAAAGCCCACCGTACGGTAGGAAGTGACCATGATACTCTCATGGTCTAAGGAGCAATATCACACGTTAACACTCCGTATTCTTATAATTGAATGCAGACGATATTAACTCAATTCATAACAAACAAGATTGGGTCGATTCAATATGATTGTTCTTCCGACGTCGTAATCTCAATGTTGTTTTAGGACTATCGCTACACTTAACGATATCCTAAATCCGGAAAACGTGATCACCAACAACACTTGAGCTAGTCTTAGAGGCATGACTATGGACTTTTTATTTACCGATTATCATTCCACACGTGCATATGAGTTTTCCACTGAATGGCATATTCTAGGATCATAGCAGTTATAGCATATAATATAAACTCTTAACTATGAATATGGAAATATAATACTTCCTCCGTCCCAAAATAAGTGTCTTAATTTTATACTATCTTTAGTACAAAGTTGTACTAGAGTCAAGACACTTATTTTGAGATGGAGGGAGTAATACAAATATTATTGCCTCTAGAGCATATTTCCAATAATTAGTCACAAAAATGATATAATATTGCATATAATTGCATATATAACATCCAAGATTGATACTATAATAGCATGGAACGATCAAAAATTATAGATACGTTGGAGACGTCTCAGGTTTGCGGGAGTCCAAACACCCAAAACGTAGGACTTTGACACCCCGGCCCACCCAATCCCCCCTCCCGGTTCCATTTCCTTCCACTCCGCCCCTTCTCCCCTTACTTTGCATCCGCACCCTCCACCTCCGCCGCCACTGTTGTTCGTCTCCGGCCGCCACAGAGGCATTGTCGGACGTCCGCAAGCAGCACCGACGCGTTCGCTCGCCGTTCCGACGGAGCTTTCAGCTCTGGAGTCGTTTGTACCTAGGTACACTCCGCCCCCTGTCGACGATCTCCATGGCAGACACCACGCCCGACAAGTGTTTGGTCAAATGTCATTGAGCTTATTTTCAAATGTTATGTCATTTTTTAGAGTACGAAGGATGGTGAGCTACTCGACCATGGAGGATGAGTTGTTGTGCGATGCGTGGCTAGCCGTATCCGTGGATTTCATAGTCAGGACCAGAGGGCCACCCTACTGGGAGCAAGTGCATGAAAAGTTTCACGCAGAAAAGCACATTGCGCCCTACGACGTGTACATCATGCCACTACGCAATGTGAGGTCGTTGTCGTATCGCTGGCATGCTATCCAGGTCAGCGTCATCAAGTACTGCAACTTGATCAGTCAGCTCGAGGCAAGGTGGCCATTACACGCGGGCATGGAGGAGACGGTAAGTTTTACTTCCTTTTGCTAAACGTGTTGATTGATTCATTCACTCAATATTGGTCTACACATTATATCTAGCCCGCAAGAGCCGTCGTGCTGTACCACAGGTCAGCGGGACGGCCATTTACGTGCACACACTGTTGGATGAAGCTTAAGGGAAAGTATGTTGGGAGGACATGATTTGTTCCTAAAAAACTTGTTGTACATTTGGGATCTAGTCGAATTTGAGATCTTGTTATACTAGACTTAATTTGCATGCTCTGTATGGATGACTTGTGTTATTTTCTATCCGGACTTTGATGAATATCGGTCAGTTTGAATGAATTTTATTCGGTTAGTTAAAATGCGGTCTGAAATGTATGCAGCTAGCATGGGATTTATTTTTTTCGATAAAGGGTGCTTTATTACTTAAAAGGCTAACGTTGGATGACTGTCTTTCAAATCAGTGTTTGCGGACTGGTCCCCCTTGTCTACGAAGGGATGCATGAGGTTTTTTACGTGTTGCCGTTGGAGATGCCTTGTACTTTTTTGAGGGAAAATATACAAAATGCCTTGACGTGCGAGATGATCGGTTACTCGCGAGGGGAAAGTGGAAAACCGACTCCACTCCGCTGTCACACCAGTAACGTGGGGTTCCCAGGCTTTCAAATCCCAGATTTGTTGGCTCCCGCCCTCCGGCGAAAAAGAAGGAGCCGCTCCTCAACAACAACAACAAACTAGTACAAGCAGTACAGAGGACGAGGATTTTTAAGTGGCTGGAAGGCAGCACGGGGGCAGAGGCGATCATGAAGGCGAGAATGTGGAACAGGAGGCAGGAGGGGACACCCCCCATGTGGGACGGAGATGACCCAAGATGAAATAAGCCCTAGATAAATAAACTACAGGGCCAGCCAGTGCCCTTGTCTGGGTCTCTCTCTCTCTCTCAGACTTTTGTAAGTATTTCGTTTTAAAAACGCAGATAAAACAGCCCCTCTCCCATTTAAAAATCCGAGGTAGTACGGCACACCATATGATGGCGCTGGTAGGGCATGCATTATGCAGTCGGTAGATGAGGAGGATTGATAAAAAAAACTCAGCAGCAGAGTTGTCTCTACTGTGAGTGACAAGCAAGCTCCACACTGACCGCACGCAGTAATGCAGCAAAGGTAAACGGAAATCAGAAGCCACATGAAACTCGATCTGAATTTTGAGGAGCAGAACAGATCAGTTCCCGCACAAACCTAAGCGAAAACAGAGAATCCAATGTCCGAGACAGGACATAAACCTAACCTTTTTAGGTGTGTTCTGGTCTCAACTCTCAAGAGACTTTTTAAGATTTTGCAGGCAGATAGGATAGATGGCTTGTGCGGACAGCAACATACGTCACGCATCGCCGGCATGGCCGGTTGGCCAAGTAAAATACGAACGCCATCATCAAGGCACCACGCCGATGAGATATACAAGAAAAAAACCAGGGGTCTCCTCCTTTTCAGTTCAAAACCAGGCCTATCTTGAAAAAAACACCAACCAACCAAGGCGCCAGCACACAGCATACACACCTCATCGCGGCACATTCTCAGGAAATTACGGTAGGCGTGTGTGTGTGTTGTTTCGTGCTTGCCATGTCCTGTTGGCGCCAAGTCTATTGTGGAAATATAACAGAATGGCCAAATTTTGCTCATCGCCTTGTTTGCACATTAGCTAATCGAGTACCACTGTCTATTCCTAGAGATACTTCACATTCTTCTTCCTTCCCTCGGTAAAACTACGCTACTTGGAAACCAAGCCTTGGCGTGGAAGTTGGAACCATGCCACGTGATGAGAATTAGTCAAAAGTTCAGACTAAGGAGTAGCAGACATAAACAGACTAATAAATACCGAGAGGAAGTTCAATTTGAAGATATAACCAGTAGTGGTAATCCATTGTTGACATGAAATCCACAGCTGTGCTGGTGCCTCTGCAGACCATATTAGGGCTCCATTGATTCAAAGAGTTTTCATACGAATTTTGAAGGATTAGAATCCTTATGAATTTTTTCTATGTTGGTTGTTTGATTCATAGGATTGAATCCTACAAGAATATTTCCTAAGGATTTTTATGTACTACTCCCTCTGTAAAGAAATATAAGAGCGTTTAGAATTAGTAATCTAAACGCTCTTATATTTCTTTACGGAGGGAGTACTTCCCACAGGGTTTCTAGCATCCACTCAAACTTTTTTGAAAGAATCCTTTGTTTTTCCTATGATGCAATCAAACAACCAAAAATCTCGTAGGATTTAGATGAGCATGACATTTTAATCCCATGTTTTTTCTATTCCAACGTTTTCAGAATCCTGCGGATCAAAAGAGGCCCTATTCTATGGCAAGTACAGGTCATCATATAGACAAGGTACTAATGTGAATTATGAGATGGACATCCATGGGACCCCTAGTCCCCTTACCAAATTTCAGTTCAGTTCTCTTTTTTTTTTCTCTTGTAAAGATTCTGCTATGTTGTCTCTAAACATCTAGGCAAAATGCACTATGGCAAGATCTGTCCCTAAGCTTTATGTCATATATTCTAGTCCTACAGAAGTTCAACCCCAAATAATACCACTAAGACTATTTAAACATTGCTAAAATAAACAGTTCAATTCAACAACAGAAAGTGCACAAGTAAGTTGCACCAGGAATAACTAAAGCAACATGAGCAGATATCAATACTGTACCATAGAACAGTTCCACTGGTTAAAATTATCCTCTCGACTCACAAGCAATCCTTGAAATGACATGATAAATGCTAAATGAGCAGAGAGTGTGAACATCGTGGTAAGAACCTAGAGCAACATCATTACACTATAGAGTCACCGACACGAATGTTGCTAAATCCACTAGTCCTAGCTAAATAAGTTGCGATGAAAAGCGATACGGGGTGTCCAACAACCAAGATAGTAGTCTCCTTCGCAACATTTTAATTGCAAGACAAAATGAACATTACTGGAGTTGAAGATGCCTGCGAACGGTGGCGGCGACCGACGATCAGCACCGCCAAGCTGATACTGAGACGAGCTCGCCACGCTGCCAATAGAGAGTGAGCGCAACCCCGCGTTTCTCGACGTGGAACCCTCGGACCTGCACCCGCTTCAAGAGGCAGTCGGCCTGTGCCTCCGCAAGATTGCTGAGCGGCACAGGTGTGAAGCCAGCAGCAGCAAACACATTCCGCCACGACACTGCTTTGTCGGTCTTGCGCCGCCCAAGTACCGCATCTTCGACTCTTGGTTGGATCAGAAACTTCTCAATCTTACAGGCAGAATCGGCGTCAATTCCAGCAGCATCAAGCGAGTCAAGGAGGAACATGCAGGATTGAAAGCAATGCAGGAAGTGCTGTGAGAACGGGAGATCAGCACGATCAGCTCCATAGTCCATGGCGACCACAATCTTAGGACCAAGCTGTTTCACCAACCGAAGGATTACAGCTAGCGGTGGTGCACGAGCAGAGCAACCAACAGGGAGGCTCACTGCTACAATTTCGTCGCCAGTAGGAGAAATGAGCTCCGCCGGACTGAAAGCATCAAGACTGACGGCATTGAACTCGAAGGGAATTCCAAGATCAGCAGCAAACTGCGTGAGGTTATCCTGAGTAAGATGAAGCTCCAGTGGATGGTGAGAAGCATCTGAAACGAAGGCCGTCAGCTTCAGCAACGGCAAGGCCACGCCGCCAGTACCACGGCGATGAGCAAGCTCCTGCAAGAAGGAAGCCCACTGCCCGCCTACACCAAGATCGAAGTCAATGACATGGATGCAGGAAGCGGCGCTGCAGGCGATTTCGTCGAGAAGCGCCTGCGTGGCCGTGAAGTTAGCGAACTGCAGCATGGGCGAGAGGTCGGAGAAGGACTTGTAGGCCGCCAGCTTGAGGGCGACGTCGAGCGGTGAGGTGATGCGGGAGGCGCCGTGGTGTCCATCGGCGAGCGCGAGGAGGAGGGCCTCCCTGAGGTAGGAAGCCGACCGGAGGAAGGGCTTCCCAAGGGGGGGAAGCTGGTGATTGAGCCGCGCCAATATCTCACGCGCGCCAGTGGAATTACCGGCCTCAGCTGCCTTTGCCGCCGCAGCCAGCTCGTCCAGCAGCTGCTGCTGCGCTGCCTCGGCAGCCGTCGTCTTCATCGCCCCGCGAAGCGGTGGCGGCGAAGGCTGGAGCTGGAACGGAAGTGAGCCATGTAGCAGGGGAAAGGCCGCCGCCGCCGACGTGCCTAGGTGGTTTCGCGTGAGGTAGAGGTCGTCTGGAACGGAGTGGTGGCGTTTGGGCGGTGGCTGGTGGAGTTGTGAGCGCTGGTTGTGATCGGAGATGGAGGAGAGGGGCATGAAGAAGGCTGCGGCGGGAGGCGGCGGCTGGTACTGGTAGTGGTTGAAGAGGCCATGCGACTGCGGTCCCAGGAGAGGGGGCTTTGTGTCGATACCTTCGTGGAACAGCATCGGAGGCGGCGGGGGCTGGAGAGAGGCGGCCTCCGGTGAGAAGAGGCCGAAGGCCGAGGATGCTTTGCTGGCGCCACCGCCACCCCCGCCGGTGGTGGTGTGCGACATGGCGCCGGAGGACGACAGGTCGGAGGAGGCGCCGCCGAGGTGGTGGTCGAGCGAGAAGCCGAGCGGGTCGACGGCCGAGAATCCGAAGCCGCCAGCATTGTCGACGAGCGGCTGCTGATGCATTGGAAGCGGCGGGACGGGCAGCTCCAGGTCGCCGGCGGCCCCCATGATCCAGTTCAAGAAGGTCTGGTCCTGCCCGGCCGCCGCGGCCGCAGCGGCGTTCCCGAGCATGGCATCCCAGCCCTCCCCTCCATCCAGCGCCCCAGGAATGGGCGGCAGCTCACATCCGCCGGCGCCGGCGCCGTGGTCGGCCCATTTGGTGGCCTCGGCGTCGCCGGCGCTGCTCTCGGAAACCGCCGCCACGCCGGTGGAGTCCGCCGCGCCGCCGCCGAGGGACGACGACAGCGTCGATGCGGAGTTGGGCGGGCTGCTGAGCCTCCGCGAGCAGTCGAGCACCGACCGGGGCTCCACCAGCAGCTTCCCCGGCGGCCAGTAGCACAGATCCTTCCCGCCGGCGAGGCCCACTCCCCCGCTCCGCTCGGCCCCGAACAGCGCCGCCCTCATCTACCTAGTCCCGCCGCATAACAGGCAGGCCGGCGAGATCTGGGACGGCGCGCGCGGGGGATTGATTTCCTTTGCTGGTGCGTGCGTTTGGATGTGGCTCTCCCTCCCTCCCTCCCTCGCTTCCTACCTGGCCCTGGCGTGCGAGAGAGAGAGAGAGAGAGTATACAACAGGGTACAGGGAGGAGGTGGGGGCGGGCAGAGAGAGCAGTGTGCGCCCTTGCCTGCCTGCCTTGCCTTGTGCTGCCCCGCTGCCCTCCTCTCTCTCTCTCTCTCTCTCCCCTCTGCTGCTCGCTCGCTCTCTCTCTGTCCTCGCTGTGTGGTGGTGTGGCCTCGTCTCTTCTCTCTCTCTCTCTCTACTGCTATCTCCTTCCCTGGATGCGTGCAACATAAAAAAGGTTAAAAAGTGTACCCCTCCTCCCCCTCTCTCTCTCTCTCCCCATCGTTTTCAGTCTGCTTCAAGCGCTCTCTCTCTCTGCCTCCTTCCTTTTTTTTATTTTCACCCTAGGTTTCTAGGTTTTATCTGCTCGTATTTTGCTTGGCGACGGCAATGCATGGGCTTTATTTGTCTGTGTGGACTGTATGCAAGTACGCGGGAAGTAGAGACCAAAATTATTGCAGAGAGCCGAGACTAGTCGTCGGAGGTATTGTATTGACCGCGAGAAATCCTTGGGACTTTGACGGCTGTTTTGTTATGTTGCACAGTGCTGGGCGGTGGCACGTACGGTGTGTGAGTCACGTTCGGTGTCGTAATGCTACAGCGCCAGTGACAGTACTGCCCTAGACTGAGATTGTGGCAACGAGGGGCAGGCAGATCATTAAAATCGGAGCCTTACATTAAAAGCGTAGCTGAGCTGAAAAATAACAATAGTGATTTATTTACAGACTTGTACTCATCATGCTACTACTAGCATCTTGCCATTTTAAACACAGCTATTACTGCTCCAGTATCATATCCTTTTCGGCTGCTCTAGCTTTTCGAGGAAACTTGTCTTGGACTGGCTTACATTAAAAGCGTGCTGTCCCCGGCAAAATAAAACATGGAGCTGATGCGGCTTTGCTAGGGATACCAGTTCACGATTTGACACCATGGCGATACGAAATGACAAACCGCTTTCCAGAAAACAAATAGGCAAACCCCACACAAAAACCTGTGAAATGACAGCGTGACCCATTCTAATCTTCATCAATCAGGTGCTCAAACTGTGCCCTAAATAAATGGATTATCACAAACTTGTCTCTTCATGTGGATAGAAGAGTCACGCGTTCAAGAAGAAGAAGAAGAAAAGAAAATAAACCCATGCATGCCAGCGATCTTCCTTTTTCTTATTGGGCCAGTTACCTTGGATTGGACGTTGCATTAGAAACACAGCGCAACCCTGTCACCGTTTGAGCTGCAGGGCAGAGAATCCTTTGCTGTTTTTTTACCATCGCCAGTCACCATGCCCGCTTTTTACAGTCTTTTGAACAGTGACTGTGACCAGGAGCAGGAGGGAGGCTCGAGGCCTGGGCCGGCAGGTCCAAAAGGAAATAATAATAACCGAAGGCCCCGAAGGAAAGAAAGGGATAGTGGCAAAAGAAAGAATTTTTTAAAGCTCATTGGTCCCAAACAAATCTATGCCATCATTGCTAGTACACCAGTTTACCAAAATGCCCCCGCAGGAATTGTTTTTGGAACAAATACTGGCTCGGATGTTGCTTGCTGGATTGGTTTCATGGTCTGTGATTACTCAAAGGACTCCCGTCTACTGGCATTTTTTTATTTTTTGGGTTCCATTAAAAATGCAACAGTCTGTAAAAGAAGTAGAAATCATTCCTCA
Organism: Triticum dicoccoides; assembly: GCF_002162155.2. Lineage (NCBI taxonomy): Eukaryota > Viridiplantae > Streptophyta > Magnoliopsida > Poales > Poaceae > Triticum > Triticum dicoccoides. Next base: position 491,872,282 of record NC_041391.1, read on the forward strand.
AAACCATTACCTCAAGGGCTATTATTATACTTTCACCCAACTCTTGGACTTATTTCTCCCAAAAAGAACATAGGGCGTCTTCAACAAGGACCTTAAATCGTCCGCAAACGTTCGGACCGAGTTATCCCAACATTGAAACCATCCAACAAGGTCCCGTATTTGTCCATGGACCAGCCTGGGCGTCTGTTTCCCAAACTGGAAGCAAGCCAGCGGCCTCACTCTCTGTTCGCCGGAGTGTCTCAACCGAACAAGACGGCGTACGAAGCAGACGGGAAGATGTTCGAGATGATCCACGACAGAGTCGGAGACCAAGCCGGAGGCTGCTACAAGGACGGTCAAGTGGATGACCTGGAGACGAAGATGCGTCCCCAACAGTGGGGCACGCACACCCACGCGGGCAGATACACCCAGCCAGACATGTACACCCAATAATCAGACTCGTACACCAAGCAGCTGGAGCAGGACGCGACGACCTTGATCCGGATGAATGCCCGACTGATCCAAGGAAGGGGGTAGAGAAGAAAATTTCAACATGAGGGAGGACGACTTGTTGTGCGATGTGCGGTTGGCCACTAGCATCCTCCGATCCATGGCACATAGCACAGGGGCACAACATTGGGGCAACATTCATTCTTGTTTCCATGAGGACAAGAATTTCGAGCCGTGCTGCAACGAACTCATCCGCGGTCGTGGGACAAATTCCCTTAACCATCGATGGCACATCATCCGAGAGGTCATGAGCAAGTATTACGGCCATGTAAATACAACCCATCGGTCTATGGTCAAGTGGTGTGCAAATCGCTGAGCAAATAAGTTGCTAGATGTGTTCTTCACTTGGTTGAATATGCAACTTGTTGGCCGAATATGCTCTATGTCATTTGGTCGGACATGCTCTGTGTTTTTTTGGTTGGCTATGCACTATTTGTTAGTCATTTGGCCGGATATGCACATTGTTGCCAATGTCTTTTTTATAGCCATCTCATGCGTGCAACTTGTTCTTGAAGATGGAGAAGAAGAGTTTCGTCCTCATGCACTGTTGGTTGAAGTTGAATGGACAACCCAAGTGAAAAGATGGCATTGCCAATTCCCTCAAGACCACGGGCATCGGCAATGAGGACAAAGCTGGTGATCTAACTGACCCAAGAAGGTTAGAAGGGGGTTCCACAGAAAGAAATGGGAGGGGAGAAGACGAAGCGAGAAGGAACGTCTTTCAAGATGACGGACAGGTTCGAGAACATCTTGGCAAAGAAAGAGGATTCATATTCAAGCACTATGACGTTGTCGGGGGGCTGAACCCCAGGCAGTGTTATGTGACTTAGGTCATCAGCATCCGGTGGTCGCACATAAGTGCCCTGAAAGTTGTCAAGGAATGCGTCTGCTAGGTTCTCCCAACTCCCGATGGAGTTTGCCGGCAAGCTATTCAGCCAATGCCGAGCTGGTCCCTTGAGTTTTAGTGGGAGGTACTTGATGGCGTGTAGATCGTCTCTGGGGGCCATATGAATATGGAGGAAGAAATCTTCTATCCATACCGCGGGGTCTGTAGTACCATCGTATGATTCAATGTTTACGAGTTTAAACCCTTCTGGGAATTCATGATCCATTACTTCGTCAGTGAAGCATAGGGGGTGTGCGGCGCCTCTATGCCGGGCTACATCACAACGTAGTTCGAATGAGTCTGGTCTGTTGTATTCGGCCCGGTCAGACTTTTATTAAGCGTATCCGGCGTGACGGTCGTTGTCGCGCAATGTGGCACGCCCCCGCGATCCGTAGATCGATCTTGACTGTCCTGCTTTGTTTTCCAATACGTCTCGCAGGTCCTTCGTGTAGCCCCCGACCTGCGTGTTTTTGCTTGTTTGGCGATGGGGTGTCGTCTGGACTTCGGGCTTGTACGCTGCTTTGTCTCGACCACGGGGTGGCCGGTCAGCCGCATCATGCGCTGGTAGTGTGGGCTTTAATGCCTCCTCCTCGAGTTGAGGTAGCAACTGAGACGTCCATTTTGCATCATGCTTTTATATCAATATTTATTGCATTATGGGCTGTTATTACACATTATATCTCAATACTTATGGCTATTCTCTCTTATTTTCAAAGTTTACCATGAAGAGGGGGAATACCGGCAGCTGGAATTCTGGCTGGAAAAGGAGCAAACGTTGGAAACCTATTCTGCACAACTCCAAAAGTCCTGAAACTCCACGAAACATCTTTTTGGATTTAATAAGAATTTTTGAGCGAAAGAAATACACCAGGGGGCCCACACCCTGTCTAGGAGAGAGGAGGGCACCCCCCTATAGGGCGCCCCCCCTATTTCCTGGGCCCCCTGGTGGGCCTCCGGTGTCCATCTTCTGCTATATCAGATCTTTTACCTTGGAAAAAATCGTGGGCAAGCTTACGGGACGAAACTCCGCCGCCACGAGGCAGAACCTTGGCGGAATCAATCTAGGGCTCCGACGGAGCTGTTCTGCCGGGGACACTTCCCTCCGGGAGGGGGAAATCATCACCAATATCATCACCAATGATCCTCTCATCGAGAGGGGGTCAATCTCCATCAACATCTTCACCAGCATCATCTCCTCTCAAAACCCTAGTTCATCTCTTGTATCCAATCTTGTATCAAAACCACAAATTGGTACCTGTGGGTTGCTAGTAGTGTTGATTACTCCTTGTAGTTGATGCTAATTGGTTTACTTGGTGGAAGATCATATGTTCAGATCCTTTATGCATATTATTACTGCTCTGATTATGAACATGAATATGCTTTGTGAGTAGTTACGTTTGTTTCTGAGGACATGGGTGAAGTCTTGCTATTAGTAGTCATGTGAATTTGGTATTCGTTCGATATTTTGATGAGATGTATGTTGTCTTTTCCTCTAGTGGTGTTATGTGAACGTTGACTACATGACACTTCACCATTATTTGGGCCTAGAGGAAGGCATGGGGAAGTAATAAGTAGATGATGGGTTGCTAGAGTGACAGAAGCTTAAACCCTAGTTTATGCGTTGCTTCTTTAGGGGCAGATATGGATCCATATGTTTAATGTTGTGGTTAGGTTTACCTTAATACTTCTTTTGTAGTTGCGGACGCTTGCAATAGGGGTTAATCATAAGTGGGATGTTTGTCCAAGTAAGGGCAGTACCCAAGTACCGGTCCACCCACATATCAAATTATCAAAGTACCGAACGTGAATCATATGAACGTGATGAAAACTAGCTTGACGATAATTCCCATGTGTCCTCGGGAGCTCCTTTCTCATTATTAGAAATTTTACAGGCTTATCCTTTGCTGCATAAAGGATTGGGCCACCTTGCTGCACTTTATTTACTTTATTTACTTGTTACTCGTTATCATTTATCTTATCACAAAACTACCTATCACCTACAATTTCACTGCTTGCAGAGAAAACCTTACTGAAAACCGCTTATCATTTCCTTCTGCTCCTCGTTGGGTTCGACACTCCTACTTATCGAAAGGACTACAATTGATCCCCTACACTTGTGGGTCATCTAGACTCTTTTCTGGCGCCGTTGCCGGGGAGTGTACCGCTTTTTGTGAGTGGAACTTGGTAAGGAAACATTTATATAGTGTGCTAAAATTTTCTGTTACTTGTCACTATGGAAGCTAATCATTTGAGGGGCTTGTTTGGGGTATCTTCACCCCAACCAGAAGAGCAAAGAGTCACTCCTCAACCTACTGAACTTTATGAAAATATTTACTTTGATATCCCTTCGGGTATGGTAGAGAAACTGCTAGCTAATCCATTTGCAGGAGATGGAACATTGCATCCCGATTTACACCTTATCTTTGTGGATGAAGTTTGTGGATTATTTAAGCTTGCAGGTATTCCCGATGATGTTGTCAAAAGGAAGGTCTTCCCTTTATCTTTGAATGGAGATGCATTGACATGGTATAGGCTATGTGATGATACGAGATCTTGGAATTATAAATGATTGAAGCTGGAATTTCACCAGAAGTTCTATCCTATGCACCTTGTTCATCGTGATCATAATTACATATATAATTTCTGGCCTCGCGAAGGAGAAAGCATCACTCAATCTTGGGGGAGGCTTAAGTCAATGCTATATTCATGCCCCAATCATGAGCTCTCTCGGGAAATGATTATTCAGAACTTTTATGCTCGGCTTTCTCTTGATAATCGCAACCTGCTCGATACTTCCTGTGCTGGTTCTTATATGCTGAAGACTATTGATTTCAAATGGGACTTATTGGAAAGAATTAAACGCAACTCTGAAGATTGGGGTTCCGATGATGGTAAGGAGTCAGGTATGACACCTAAGTTCAATTGTGTTAAATCTTTTATGGATACCGATGCTTTTCGTGGATTTAGCGCTAAGTATGGACTTGACTCTGAGATAGTAGCTTCTTTCTGTGAATCTTTTGCTACTCACGTTGATCTCCCTAAAGAGAAGTGGTTTAAATATAATCCTCCTGTTGAAGTGAAAGTAGTTTCACCTATTACAGTCGAAGAAAAGACTATCATCTATAGTGATCCTATTGTTCCTACTACTTATATTGAAAAACCTCCTTTTCCTGTTAGAATAAAGGATCATGCTAAAGCTTCGACTGTTGTTCGTAAGAGTAATACTAGGACTTATACACCTCATGAGCAATTTAATGTTGAACCTAGTATTGCTATGGTTAAAGATCTCTTGGATGATGATTTAGATGGGCATGTTATTTATTCTGTGGTGAGACTGCTAATATTGTTAGGCCAGATACTAAGACATGTAGACCTGTCGTAGGCATGCCTGTTATTTCTGTTAAAATAGGAGATCATTGTTATCATGGATTATGTGATATGGGTGATAGTGCTAGTGCAATACCTTATACTTTATATCAATAAATTATGCATGACATTGCACCCATTGAATTAGAAGACATTGATGTTACCATTAAGCTTGCTAATAGGGATACCATTAAACCCTTTGGGATTGTTAGAGATGTTGAAGTTTTGTGTGGGAAGGTTAAATACCCTGCTGATTTTCTTGTTCTTGGTTCCCCACAAGATGATTTTTGTCCCATTATTTTTGGTAGACCCTTCTTGAATACGGCTAGTGCTAAGATTAATTGTGAAAAGAATACTGTCTCTATTGGCATAGATGGTATTGTCTCATGAGTTTAATTTCGCTAAGTTTAGTAGACAACCTCGTGATAGGGAATCATTTTGTAAGGATGAGATTATTGGTCTTGCTTCCATTGATGTTGTGACGCCCGGATAATTAAGCTACAGTGATCCCACGCTAATGGTGCCACGTCACCACGATTACTGCTGCTAATCTATTGTTAGGACAAAACCGGTCCAAAATCCAAAATTCAAATTAATGATAACAATAAAAGTTTTCAAAAATTAAAACAAGAATGTTTGGATTGTACTAAATATTACAAAGGTAATTATGGTGCAACAAACCCATTTTTATAAAATGCCTAAGTAATTTAAAATGATTTAAAACAGAAGAGTAAAATAAATAAAAGGTATAAAAAAACAAAACAAAAGAAAAGGGACCCCTCCCCCCAATGGGCCAACTGGCCCAGCTGACAGCCAGGCCAGCCCACTGGCCCAGCCGGCCGACCCACCCCACTCCCTTATCCCCTCACACCCGCTAACCCTAACCCCCCCGGTCGCCCCACTTTCCCCCCTCTCGATCCAATCTGGATCGAGGAGACCCCCACTCCCTCGTCCCTCTCGCCCCCTCGATCTGGATTGG
>NC_041391.1:491878453-491907223 GCF_002162155.2 Triticum dicoccoides
GCTCACCGCGCCGTGCCCGCGCCCGCACCGCGCTCGGCCACTGCCCGACCTCGCCTACGCCTCGCCGCGCGCACCTAGCCACTGCTACCGTGGCCGGTGACAACGGTTACCGGCTGCGCCTCCAAACTCTGTTGCGGCCTTGTGGCCCCGCCCGGGTTTGCCCTCGCTCCGGCCCCTTGCCCCGCCAGCCGCGGTGGCCTCACCGCGCTGGCCGACCGCACCCGCGTCCCCTCGTTCGGGCGGTTACGCCCGCCCAGACGCGCCCTTGCACCGGCGCCCGTAACCCCGCTCGCCCGTTTAGGGCCAATGACATGCAGGCCCCGCCCCAGAACATTTTATAAAATAAAATAAAATAAAATGAAAATGAACTAATAAAATTAATAATTAATTAGTTAATTAATTAGTGAATTAATTAAGTTAATTAGTCCTGTTTAAATTAATCTAATTAACTAGTTAGTTAATTAAACAGTAATTAGATTAGCTAAGTCCTAATTAACTAAACAGTCAATGACAGCTGGGACCCACACGTCAGGTTAACTAGTCAACCCTGTTGATTTCTGACATCAGCATGACATCATGCTGATGTCATAAATCCATTTTCGAATTAATTTAAATAATTAATTAAATCTCAGAAACTAATAAAATCTTTAGAAAATCATATCTTTTAATCCGTAACTGTGATTAAATTATTTTCAACATGAAAGTTGCTCAGAATGACGAGACGATTTTGGATACGCAACCCGTTCGTCCGCCACACCCCCTAACCTACCGAACTCGCAACTTTCCCCCTCCGGCTCCTCTGCCCGAAAACACGGAACCCCGGGAATACTTCCCGGATGCTTCCCCCCTTCACCGGTATCACCTCATATCGCGTTAGAACACGTCTAGCTCTGCCTGTTATCCTGTTATGCACTTGCTATGTATTTACTGTTTCTCCCCCTCTTCTCTTCGGTAGACCCCGTGACGATGCTGATGCCCCAGTTCGACTACGGAGTTGACGACCCCTCTCTCTTGCCAGAGCAACCAGGCAAGCCCCCCCTTTGATCACCAGATATCGCCTACTCTTCTCTATACTGCTTGCATTAGAGTAGTGTAGCATGTTACTGCTTTCAGTTAATCCTATACTGCTGCATAGCCTGTCCTTGCTACTTCCGTTGTTACCTTTACCTGCTATCCTACTGCTTAGTATAGGATGCTGGTGTTCCATCAGTGGCCCTACACTCTTGTCAGTCTGCCTTGCTATACTATCGGGTCGTGATCACTCGGGAGGTGATCACGGGTATATACTATACATACATACTATACAGATGGTGACTAAAGTCGGGTCAGCTCGTTGAGTACCCGCAAGTGATTCGGATAAGGGGGCTGAAAGGACAGGTGGCTCCATCCCGGTAGAGGTGGGCCTGGGTTCCCGACGGCCCCCGACTGTTACTTTGTGGCAGAGCGACCGGGCAGGTTGAGACCGCCTAGGAGAGAGGTGGGCCTGGCCCTGGTCGGCGTTCACGGATACTTAACACTCTTAACGAGATCTTGGTATTTGATCCGAGTCTGGCCATTTGGTCTATACGCACTAACCATCTACGCGGGAGTAGTTATGGGTATCCCGGCGTCGTGGTATCAACTAAAGCCTTCTTGACGTCAGCGACGGAGCGGCGCGCGCTGGATTGGACTGCGTTAACACAACTTCCTTTGTAATGGAGGTTGCTAGGTCTGCTTCCGGCCGCCCTCGCAACATGCAGGTGTGCAATGGGCGATGGGCCCAGACCCCTACGCGCATAGGATTTAGACCGGCGGGCTGACCTCTCTGTTGTGCCTAGGTGGGGCTGCGACGTGTTGATCTTCCGAGGCCGGGCATGACCCAGGAAAGTGTGTCCGGCCAAATGGGATCAAGCGTGTTGGGTTATGTGGTGCACCCCTGCAGGGAAGTTAATCTATTCGAATAGCCGTGATCTTCGGTAACAGGACGACTTGGAGTTGTACCTTGACCTTATGACAACTAGAACCGGATACTTAATAAAACACACCCTTCCAAGTTCCACAGACAACTCGGTGATCGCTTTTCCACAGGGCGACGAGGGGAGGATCGCCGGGTAGGATTGTGCTATGCGATGCTACTGGAGATGCTACTTGGAGGATTTCAATCTACTCTCTTCTACATGCTGCAAGACGGAGGCTGCCAGATGTGTAGTCTTTGATAGGACTAGCTATCCCCCTCTCATTCTGGCATTCTGCAGTTCAGTCCACTGATATGGCCTCCTTACACATATACCCATGCATATGTAGTGTAGTTCCTTGCTTGCAAGTACTTTGGATGAGTACTCACGGTTGCTTTCTCCCCCCTTTTCCCCCCTTTCCTTTCTTTCTGGTTGTCGCAACCAGATGCTGGAGTCCAGGAGCCAGACGCTACCGTCGACGACGACTCCTACTACCGGAGGTGCTTACTACTACGTGCAGCCCACTGACGACGACCGGGAGTAGTTAGGAGGTTCCCAGGCAGGAGGCCTACGCCTCTTTCGATCTGTATCCCAGTTTGTGCTAGCCTTCTTAAGGCAAACTTGTTTAACTTATGTCTGTACTCAGATATTGTTGCTTCCGCTGACTCGTCTATGATCGAGCACTTGTATTCGAGCCCTCGAGGCCCCTGGCTTGTATTATGATGCTTGTATGACTTATTTATGTTTTAGAGTTGTGTTGTGATATCTTCCCGTGAGTCCCTGATCTTGATCGTACACGTTTGCGTGCATGATTAGTGTACGATTGAATTGGGGGCGCCACAGATGTTCCTCCAACTGATCCATTAGAACAATATTTGCTAGACCATGAAAACAATATGTTTATGAAGGAAAGAGAGGAAATAGATGAAGTGTTCCTTAAATAGGAACCTATGCTGAAACATAACCTTCCCGCTGAAATTCTTGGGGATCCCCCTCCACCTAAGGGTGATCCCGTGTTTGAACTTTAACCATTAACTGGTTATCTTAAGTATGCTTATCTTGATGAAAACGAAATATATCCTGTTATTAAAAGTGCTAACCTTTCAGAGAAAGAAGAAGAAAGATTATTGAAAACTCTGAACAAGCACCGAGCAGCTATTGGATATACTCTGGATGATCTTAAGGGCATTAGTCCCACATTATGCCAACACAAAATTACAGTGGAGAAAGATGCCAAGCCAGTTAGAGATCCTCAAAGACGACTAAATCCCAAGATGAAAGAAGTGGTAAGAAAGGAGATATTAAAGCTCCTTGAGGCAGGTATTATTTATCCCGTTGCTGACAGTGAATGGGTAAGTCATCTCCATTGTGTTCCTAAAAAGGGAGGTTTTACCGTTGTTCCTAATGATAAAGATGAATTGATCCCGCAAAGAATTATTACAGGTTATAGGATGGTAATTGATTTCCATAAGTTAAATAAAGCTACTAAGAAAGATCATTACCCTTTACCTTTTATTGATCAAATGCTAGAAAGACTATCCAAACACACACATTTCTGCTTTCTATATGGTTATTCTGATTTCTCTCAGATACCGGTGTCAGCGAAGGATCAATCTAAAACTACTTTTACTTGCCCTTTTGGTACTTTTGCTTATAGACATATGCCTTTTGGTTTATGTAATGCACCTTCTACCTTTCAAAGATGCATGATGGCTATATTCTCTGATTTTTGTGAAAAGATTTGTGAGGTATTAATGGATGATTTCTCAGTTTATGGATCCTCTTTTGATGAGTGTTTGAGCAACCTTGATCGAGTTTTGCAGAGATGTGAAGACACTAGTCTCGTCCTGAATTGGGAAAAGTGTCACTTTATGGTTAATGAAGGCATTGTCTTGGGGCATAAGATCTCCGAGAGAGGTATTGAAGTTGATAAAGCCAAAGTTGATGCTATTGAAAAGATGCCATGTCCCAAGGACATAAAAGGTATAAGAAGTTTCCTTGGTCACGCCAGTTTTTATAGGAGGTTCATTAAGGACTTTTATAAAATCTCTAGGCCTCTGACTAATTTATTGCAAAAAGATATCCCTTTTGTCTTTGATGACGATTGTGTAGAAGCATTTGAAATACTTAAGAAAGCTTTGATCACTACACCTATTTTTCAGCCACCTGATTGGAATTTACCTTTTGAAATTATGTGCGATGCTAGTGATTATGCTGTAGGTGTTGTTCTAGGGCAAAGAGTCGATAAGAAATTGAATGTTATCCAGTATGATAGTAAGACTCTTGATACTGCCCAGAGAAATTATGCTACTACTGAAAAAGAATTCTTAGCAGTTGTGTTTGCATGTGATAAGTTTAGACCTTATATCGTTGATTCTAAAGTTACTATTCACACTGATCATGCTGCTATTAAATATCTTATGGAAAAGAAAGATGCTAATCCTAGACTCATTAGATGGGTTCTCTTGCTCCAAGAATCTGACTTGCGTATTATTGATAGAAAGGGAGCTGAGAACCCCGTTGCAGATAACTTGTCTAGGTTAGAGAATGTTCTTGATGACCCACTGCCTATTAATGATAGTTTTCCTGATGAACAATTAGCGGTCGTCACTGCTTCTTGTACCGCTCTTGGTATGCTGATTATGCTAATTACATTGTTGCTAAATATATACCGCCTAGTTTCACATACCAGCAAAAGAAAAAGTTATTTTATGATTTAAGACATTACTTCTGGGATGACCCACACCTTTATAAAGAAGGAGTAGATGGTGTTATTAGACATTGTGTGCCTGAGCATGAACATGAACAGATCCTATGTAAGTGTCACTCTGAATCCTATGGAGGACACCACGCTGGAAATAGAACTACACACAAGGTACTACAATCTGGTTTTTATTGGCCTACTCTCTTCAAAGATGCTCGTAAGTTTGTCTTATCTTTTGATGAATGTCAAAGAATAGGTAACATTAGTAGACGTCAAGAAATGCCTATGAATTACTCTATTGTTATTGAACCGTTTGATGTTTGGGGCTTTGATTATATGGGACCTTTTCCTGCCTCTAATGGTTATACACATATTTTAGTTGTTGTTGATTATGTTACTAAGTGGGTAGAAGCTATTCCAACTAGTAGTGCTGATCATAACACTTCTATTAAAATGCTTAAAGAAGTTATTTTTCCGAGGTTTGGAGTCCCTAGCTATCTTATGAGTGATGGTGGTTCACATTTTATTCATGGTGCTTTCCGTAAGATGCTTGCTAAGTATGATGTCAATCACAGAATCGCATCTCCTTATCATCCGCAGTCTAGTGGTCAAGTAGAGTTGAGAAATAGAGAGCTCAAATTAATTTTGCAAAAGACTGTGAATAGATCTAGAAAGAATTGGTCCAAAAAACTTGATGATGCATTATGGGCCTATAGAACTGCATACAAAAATCCTATGGGTATGTCTCCATATAAGATGGTTTATGGAAAAGTGTGTCATTTGCCTCTTGAACTTGAACATAAGGCATATTGGGCTATTAAAGAGCTCAACTATGACTTCAAACTTGCCGGTGAGAAGAGATTGTTTGATATTAGCTCACTTGATGAATGGAGAACCCAAGCCTATGAGAATGCCAAGCTATTCAAAGAAAAAGGCAAACGCTGGCATGATAAGAGGATACAAAAGCGTGAGTTTAACGTAGGAGACTATGTATTATTATTCAACTCTCGTTTGAGATTTTTTGCAGGAAAACTTCTCTCAAAATGTGAAGGTCCTTACGTTATCGAGGAGGTCTATCATTCTGGTGCCATAAAAACCAACAACTTCGAAGGCACGAGTCCAAGGATGGTAAATGGTCAAAGAATTAAACATTATATTTCAGGTAATCCTACCAATGTTGAAACTAATATTATTGAAACCGTAACCCCTGAGGAATACATAAGGGACACTTTCCAGAACGTTCCAGACTCCGAAAAGGTATAGGTATGTGGTACAGTAAGTAAACCGACTCCAAAACAACTCCAATGGCACTTTTTATCAGTTTTGGAATATTTAAGAATTTTAGGAAGAAAGAAGTAGTCCGAAAGGGACACGAGGCTCCCACGAGAGTGGAGCCCCCCCCCCTACTGGGCGCGCCCCCTGTCTCGTGGGCACCTCGTGTGCCTCCCGGACTCTGTTTTATTACACGTTATGTACTTTGGTCGGTAAAAATTCATTATATATACTCCTGAAGGTTTTGACCACCGTATCACGCAAATATCCTCTGTTTTCGTTTTGAGCTGTTTCTGTTTCAGATTTAGAGCAATATGTCGTCCCAGGATTCGGAAGGGGAAAGCTATGTGGCTGATTACCTCGTAGACCCCAAGGTCTACGGGGACTTGGAGCATGATGGCTGGACTTCTGAAGAAGAGGAAGACTATGAGCCTAAAGTAAAGGAGGAGACTAGTTCAGACGAAGACGAAGCCCCATTACCTCAGCCTGGGGACATGCATGTGGAGTTTAAAAAGTCAAGCCTCCCTGATAGAGCAAAGAAGCCAAAGATCGAGTTTATCCCTTTTCGTCTCTTGCAGGAAAATAAACAGGAATTATGCAAAAGAGTATTAAGCCTTGAGCAGGAGATCGAGGACCTAAAGGAGCAAAATATTATACTCAAGCGTAAATTGAGGAACAAGCCTACATCATCATCAACTCATGCTTCATCACCTCCGAGGACATAATCACATGGGTATGGGCACTCCCCTTGGCAACTGCCAAGCTTGGGGGAGGTGCCCCGGTATCGCATCACCATCACACTCCTATCTTTACCGTTTATTTAGTTCGATCTTTTTAGTAGTATCTTGATCTAGTAGATTGAAGTTTTGATATCAAGTAGTTTTGAGTTTTTCTTTGTGATCTCTTTTTGTAATTGAGTCCGTGACCTATCTATAATAAAGATTAGTGTTGATGAAGGGCTTTGCTATGTTGCTATGATCTTGAGAAAGTAGAAAGAATAAAAGAGTTCATATTGATCTTATGGATAGTGATAACTTCACATATAGAAAGTATGAGGCATAAAAATTGTTGAGAGTTGATGAACGTAGTTTGGTTCATCGTTGCAATTAATAGGAAGTAATAAGGAAAGAGGGGTTCACATACAAATATATTATCTTGGACACCTTTTTATAATTGGGAGCACTCATTAAGTATGACATGCTAAAAGAGTTGACGTTGGACAAGGAAGACAACGTAATAGTTTATGTTTTCCGACATCTCAGTTAAAGTATATTGTCATTGACCTGCCAAACATGTTGAGCTTGCCTTTCCCCCTCATGCTAGCCAAATTCCTTGCACCGAGTAGATATACTACTTGTGTTTCCAAATATCCTTAAACCCAATTTTGCCATGAGAGTCCACCATACCTACCTATGGATTGAGTAAGATCCTTCAAGTAAGTTGTCATGTTGCAAGCAATAAAAATTGCTATCTAAATATGTATGACTTATTAGTGCAGAGAAAATAAGCTTTGTACGATCTTGTTGTGGAAGTAATAAAAGCGACGGACTGCATAATAAAGGTCCACATACAAGGGGCAATATAAAGTGACGTTCTTTTGCATTAAGATTTTGTGCATCAACCCTAAACGCACATGACAACCTCTGCTTCCCTCTGCGAAGGGCCTATCTTTTACTTTATGTTTTTACTTTATGCTTGAGTCAAGGTGATCCTCACCTTTCCCTTTTTTCATTTTATCCTTTGGCAAGCTCCTCGTGTTTGAAAGATCATGATATATATATCCAATTGGATGTAAGTTAGCATGGGCTATTATTGTTGACATCACCTAAAGGTGAATACGTAGGGAGGCAACACAATAAGCCCCTATCTTTCTCAGTGTCCGGCTGAAACTCCATAACCACAAGTACTGCGTGAGTGTTAGCAATTGTAGAAGACTACGAGATAGTTGAGTATGTGAGCTTGCTGAAGAGCTCTATTGTTGACTCTTTTTGATGTCATGATAAATTGCAATTTCTTCAATGATTGAGATTATAGTTTATTAGTTCCCAATGAAGTTTTTGAACCATACTTGACATTGTGAACTGATTGTTACTCGAGCATAAGAAACCATATGATAAAATCTATATATGTTGCTGTTATAAGAATGATCATGATTCCCTCATGTCCGTATTTTATTTTTATCGACACCTCTATCTCTAAACATGTGGACATATTTTTCGATTTCGGCTTCCGCTTGAGGACAAGCGAGGTCTAAGCTTGGGGGAGTTGATACATCCATTTTACATCATGCTTTTATATCAATATTTATTGCATTATGGGCTGTTATTACACATTATATCTCAATACTTATGGCTATTCTCTCTTATTTTACAAGGTTTACCATGAAGAGGGGGAATGCCGGCAGCTGGAATTCTGGCTGGAAAAGGAGCAAATGCTGGAAACCTATTCTGCACAACTCCAAAAGTCCTGAAACTCCACGAAACATCCTTTTGGATTTAATAAGAATTTTTGAGCGAAAGAAATACACCAAGGGGCCCACACCCTGTCCAGGAGAGAGGAGGGCGCCCCCCCTATAGGGCGCGCCCCCTATCTCCTAGCCCCTGGTGGGCCTCCGGTGTCCATCTTCTGCTATATCAGAGCTTTTACCCTAGAAAAAAATCATGGGCAAGCTTACGGGACGAAACTCCGCCGCCACGAGGCGGAACCTTCGCGGAATCAATCTAGGGCTCCAGCGGAGCTGTTCTGCCGGGGACACTTCCCTCCTCGAGGGGGAAATCATCACCAACATCATCACCAACGATCCTCTCATTGAGAGGGGGTCAATATCCATCAACATCTTCACCAGCACCATCTCCTCTCAAAACCCTAGTTCATCTCTTGTATCCAATCTTGTATCAAAACCACAAATTGGTACATGCGGGTTGCTAGTAGTGTTGATTACTCCTTGTAGTTGATGCTAATTGGTTTACTTGGTGGAAGATCATATGTTCAGATCCTTTATGCATATTATTACTCCTCTGATTATGAACATGAATATGCTTTGTGAGTAGTTACGTTTGTTCCTGAGGACATGGGTGAAGTCTTGCTATTAGTAGTCATGTGAATTTGGTATTCGTTCGATATTTTGATGAGATGTATGTTGTCTTTTCCTCTAGTGGTGTCATGTGAACGTCGACTACATGACACTTCACTATTATTTGGGCCTAGAGGAAGGCATGGGGAAGTAATAAGTAGATGATGGGTTGCTAGAGTGACAGAAGCTTAAACCCTAGTTTATGTGTTGCTTCATTAGGGGCTGATATGGATCCATATGTTTAATGTTGTGGTTAGGTTTACCTTAATAATTCTTTTGTATTTGCGGACGCTTGCAATAGGGGTTAATCATAAGTGTGATGCTTGTCCGAGTAAGGGGCAATATCCAAGTACCGGTCCACCCACATATCAAATTATCAAAGTACCGAACGCGAATCATATGAACGTGATGAAAACTAGCTTGACGATAATTCTCATGTGTTCTCGAGAGCTCCTTTCTCATTATTAGAAATTGTCCAGGCTTATCCTTTGCTACATACAGGATTGGGCCACCTTGCTGCACTTTATTTACTTTATTTACTTGTTACTCGTTATCATTTATCTTATCACAAAACTATCTATCACCTACAATTTCAGTGGTTGCAGAGAAAACCTTACTGAAAACCGCTTATTATTTCCTTCTGTTCCTCGTTGGGTTCAACACTCTTACTTATCGAAAGGACTACGATTGATCCCCTACACTTGTGGGTCATCAGCAACCTGCACTTTGGGTAACTTTTTATAGGCTGCTCGAGTCCGTATTCCTCGGCAGTCAGGACCTCGGTCCATCTATCAGTTAGCAAATCTTGATCAGTTTGAAGTTGTTGCTGCTTTTTCTTTGGGCTTTTTGCAGTGGCCATAAGCCGGCGCTTGAAGCGCTCCTGCTCGACGGGATCCTCAGGCACGATGAATTCGTCGTCGCCAAGGCTCACTTCGTCTTCGGAGAGAGGCATGTAATTATCATCCTCTAATTCCCCATCTGTTGCCTATTCCTTAGGGCTAGTTTGCCCATCTTCCTGCTCGGCCTGCTCGAAGCATGGCTCGGCAAGATTGTTTTTGTCTTCGGCACCATCTGGATTGTTGTCATCTCTTGTGCCGATATCATTATTTTTGCCATGGCGGGGCTTGGAGCGGCGTCTATGACGCCGGTGCCTAGATTGCTTCTCCGGGGGTTTATCCTCCATCGCCTCATCACCATTGCCTTCTTTCGGGGTGTCCACCATATATATGTCATATGATGAGGTGGTTGTCCAGCGCCATATAGGCGGTGGTTCCTGTTCATCTCCTACATCATCGTCCATACTATCGATGTCTTCGGAGTCGAAGTCGAGCACGTCGGTTAGGTCATCGACAGTGGCTATTAAGTGGGCGGTGGGTGGGGAACGAATTTCTTCGTCGTCCACTTCCCACTCGACCTGGACATAGTTCGGCCAGGAGTCTCCTGACAAAGAGAGAGACCTTAATGAGTTTAGCACGTCGCCCAAGGGCGCGTGCTGAAAGATATCTGCGGAGTGAACTCCATGACCGATGCCCAATCAGATTCGATAGGCACGGGCGTACGTGGTTCGGATCCTGTAGCTGGAGACAAGTCCGAGGGTCCAAGGGTACCAACCTCATAGGAGGCGGAATGAGTGTTCGGCTCTAAGGCCCATGAGTGTGCGGCCTCCGTGACGGGGTCCATCCACCTGTCCGTGGAGGGCACAGTCTACTCCGGATTGTTTCCCGGGGCAGCCACAGGTGCGACCCCTCGAATACCGTCCGATGGCAAATCTAAGTCATGATCATCGGGACTGTCCAGCGCACCTGACATGGGCTTGAATCCGTCAAAGAGCAAGTCTCCGCGGATGTCGGCAGTGTAGTTTAGGTTTCCAAACCTGACCTGGTGGGCAGGAGCGTAGCTGTTGATCTGCTCCAGACGGCCAAGAGAATTGGCCCGCAGTGCAAAGCCGCCGAATACGAAGATCTGTCCGGGAGGGAAAACCTCCCCTCGAACTGCGTCGTTGAAGATGATTGAAGGAGCCATCAAGCCTTATCGCGACGACACAGTGGAACTCTCAATGAAAGCACCAATGTCGGTGTCAAAACCGGCGGATCTCGGGTAGGGGATCCCGAACTGTGCGTCTAAGGCTAATGGTAACAGGAGGCTGGGGACACGATGTTTACCCACGTTCGGGCCCTCTCGATGGAGGTAATACCCTACTTCCTACTTGATTGATCTTGATGATATGAGTATTACAAGAGTTGATCTACCACGAGATCGTAGAGGCTAAACCCTAGAAGCTAGCCTATGATTCTGATTGTTCTTGTCCTACGGACTAAACCCTCCGGTTTATATAGACACCGGAGGGGGCTAGGGTTACACAGAGTCGGTTACAGAGAAGGAGATCTACATATCCGAATCACCAAGCTTGCCTTCCACGCAAAGGAGAGCCCCATCCGGACATTGGACAAAGTCTTCAATCTTGTATCTTCATAGTCCAATAGTCCGGCCAAAGTATATAGTCCGGCTGTCCGGATACCCCCTAATCCAGGACTCCCTCACCTCCCACTTCCCCGCAATAAGTGCGCACTTATGCGCACAATAACTGCATGGGGAAGAGGAACCGACTTGCGGACGCCGCAATAAATCCACGCACATGGGCCAAGGGCACGCGGCAGCGGGCCCCAGCACGTCGCCCAGTCCCGTCATGCGCGTGGCCTGTCAGGCCTCTCCGGCTTCCAAGCGCCATCTGGCACCCACACGAAGCCCAAATGATTGCCCCAAGATTTGATGGACCCTCCGGTTTCCAGCCGCTGTCGGGATGCCGCGATCCGGTTTCTGGAAACCGACACACAGTGGGTGTTACCGGACCCGGCGGTCGCAATATTTGCCTCCTCAAGAGGGGGAAACTGCGAAGGCACTCCCATCCGAAGACGGCGGACCTTTACAACTTCCGGGACTACTGTCGAGGGGATGAACCCCGGGCGGGCAACGAAACCCGGATCCTTTTCCAAAACAACGGGGCTAGCATTGCCCCTCATGCTGGCCCACGCTTGGCCGGGTCCCTCAACCCGGCCAAGCCCCTCGACCCGGCTGAACTCTCCGACCCGGCCAAGCTCCTTGACTCGGCCCCAACAACCAGCTCAAGGCAGCCGAACCCAGCACACCAAGACTTCCCCAACAAGCCAGCTCCACCCTTGGCGTGTTCCTCAACCCAGCCACGGGTCAGCTCCCGTCCCATCCAGGCCATATGATGGGACGAGTCTCCATCCACCGATGACTGAGGCAACAGTGCCCCGCCCATGCCTCTGGTGAGACGGAGCGTGGAAACAGTGCCCCTTACCTGCCCGCTGACCAGGGCCGACATGGCAACAATGCCCCTTACCTGCCCGCTGACTAGGGCCGGCGTGGCAACAGTGCCCCTGTTGTCACTGCCGATGCTAGCAAGCGATGACCTGATGGAGCGCCACTGTATCCAACTCGACTCGGCCACTCCCTGACGATCGACAAGACGATGCACAGTACCCCTAGGCAAGCAGGGCTCGTGCCAAGGGGAACCCGGCGAACCAAAGGCACCCGGTGGGTCCCAGCTCCGGGTTCCCAGATGCAGACAACCCGGCCCTACTGCCTTATAACATTACCATTGTAGCCCTGGGGGGTTGGCCTATAAAATCCCCCGGGAGCCCTCATGCATACGAGAAAGCACACTGTAACGTAGCCAACCGATCGGTAGAACACACATACAGGGAGAAGGAGCAGCCTAAGCCCTAGCTAGCCTTCCTTCTTCCTCCATACAACTCTGGGAGCAACTCTGTACTGTCACACATCAACCACACTCGGCAGGACTAGGGGTATTATCTCTCCGAAGAGCCCCGAACCTGGGTATGTCTTGCGTCCCACGCTAGCTCATGCCAACCTCGCCTCTGGAGCCTGATACGTCTCCGTCATATCTATAATGTTTTCTTGCTCCATGCCAATATTATTCAACTTTCATATACTTTTGGCAACTTTTTATACTATTTTTGGGACTAACATATTGATACAGTGCCCAGTGCCAGTTCCTGTTTGTTGCATGTTTTATGTTTCGCAGGAAACCCATATCAAACAGAATCCAAACGGGATAAAAACGGACGGAGAATTATTTTGGAATATTTGGGATTTTCTGGAGGAAGAATCAACGCGAAACGGTGTCCGAGGTGGCCACAAGATAGAGGGCGCACCCTCCCCCCTAGGCACGCCTGGCACCCTTGTGGGCCACCCGTAAGGTGGTTGATTCCCTTCTTTTGCCGCAAGAAAGCTAATTTATGAGAAAAATCTGGGTGAAAGATTCACCCCAATCGGAGTTACGGATCTGCGGATATAAAAGAAATGGTGAAGGGGAAGGATCTGGGAACGCAAAAATAGAGAGAGATAGAGAGACAGATCCAATCCCGGAGGGGCTCTCGCCCCTCCCACGCCATGGAAGCCAAGGACCAGAGGGTAAACCCTTCTCCCATCTAGGGAGAAGGTCAAGGAAGAAGAAGAAGAAGAAGGGGGCTCTCTCCCCCTTGCTTCCGGTGGCGTCGGAACGCCGCCGGGGGCCATCATCATCACCGCCATCTTCACCAACACCTCCGCCATCTTCACCAACATCTCCATCACCTTACCCCATCTATATTCAGCAGTCCACTCTCCCACAACCCGCTATACCCACTACTTGAACATGGTGCTTTATGCTTCATATTATTATCCAATAATGTGTTGCCATCCTATGATGTCTGAGTAGATTTTCGTTGTCCTATCGGCGATTGATGAATTGCTATGATTGGTTTGAGTTGCATGTTTTATTATTGGTGTTGTCCTATGGTGCCCTCCATGTCGCGCAAGCATGAGGGATCCCCGCTGTAGGGTTTGCAATATGCTTATGATTTGCTTATGGTGCGTGGCGTGAGTGAACAGAAGCACAGACCCGAGTAAGTAGGTTGTTTGTGTATGGGATAAAGGGGACTTGATACTTTAATGCTATGGTTGGGTTTTACCTTAATGATCTTTAGTAGTTGCAGATGCTTGCTAGAGTTCCAATCATAAGTGCATATGATCCAAGTAGAGAAAGTATGTTAGCTTATGCCTCTCCCTCAAATAGAATTGCAATAGTGATTACCGGTCTAGTAACGTAGTCAATTGCCTAGGGACAATTTCACAACTCCTACCACCACTTTTCCACACTCTCTTTATTTACTTTATTGCTTCTTTATCTAAACAGCCCCTACTTTTTATTTACGCGTTCTTTATTATCTTGCAAACCTATCCTATCACACCTACAAAGTACTTCTAGTTTCATACTTGTTCTAGGTAAAGCGAACGTCAAGCGTGCGTAGAGTCGTATCAGTGGCTGATAGGACTTGAGAGAGTATTTGTTCTACATTTAGCTCCTCGTTGGGTTCGACACTCTTACTTATCGAAAGAGGCTACAACTATCCCGTATACTTGCGGGTTATCAAGACCTTTTTCTGGCGCTGTTGCCGCAGAGTCATAGTGTGGGGTGAATATTCTCATGTGTGCTTGTTTGCTTTATATCTAAGTAATTTTTATTTGCTGTTTTTAGTTGTTTTCTATCTTTAGTTATAGGTAGGAAATGCAAAATACAAAACAAATTAGTTGTACCTACTAAACCAATGGTTGAAGAACTACTCAAGATCTATCACACTCCAGAAGCTTTTTACTTGGATCATCTTCGATCCCTATGTGCTCGTGCTGAAACCCCAACTAGCTTAGTTGAGGGCAAATCTTTAGATGAGCATGCTTGTTATGTGTGACACCGTATATCTGAAAAAGGGAAACTTTTACTGGATCAAATTCATCGTTTGCAATGCTATGCTTGGAATTTATGTGAAATATATGATATTACTTGTTGTTCTGAAAACCCTAAGAAACACCTTCCCTACCAATGTGAGTTTATTGATAATGGAATCATATCTTCGTATGCTAAGGGTGTTTATAATTACTATGATGTTCAACAAATTGAAGAATTTGTTGCTTTTAAGTTTGCTTATGAAATTGCTTCTTTGATTGAAAAGTATGATGCTACTCTCTACAAATCTGAAATTTTTGCCATACTTGAATATTGTTATGATAATTATGCTTCTAATGCCTATGTTAAACTATATATTGAGAAATTCTCCGCTGTCCAAGAAGAGAATAATATTTTGCAGGAAGCTATGGAATAAGAAATTGATGAAACTGTGAGCTCATTGGATGAAAAAGATGATGAGGAGAGCGAAGAACAAAAGGAGGAAGAGCGGATTGATCACCCATGCCCACCTTCTAATGAGAGTAACTCTTCAACTCATACATTGTTTAATTCCCCTTCGTGCTTACCGAAGGATGATTGCTATGATGATTGCTATGATCCCGTTGATTCTCGTGAAATATCCCTTTTTGATGATGCTTGCTATGCTTGTGGCCAAGATGCCAATACGAATTATGCTTATGGAGATGAACTTGCTATAGTTCCTTATGTTAAACATGAAATTGTTGCTATCGCACCCACGCATGATAGTCCTATTATCTTTTTGAATTCTCCCGACTACACTGTATCGGAGAAGTTTGCGCTTAGTAAGGATTGTATTGATGGTTTGCCTTTTACCGTTGCAAATGATGATTTTCATGAATATAATATGCATGTGCTTGCTTCTCCTACTTGGAATTTTTATGAGAGAGGAACTACATCTTCGCCTCTTTATGTTTTCAACACGATAGAATTGCAAGAAACTACTTATACTATGCATTGGCCTTTACTATGTGAGCATGAATTGTTCTTTTATGACATGCTGATGCATAGGAAGAGAGTTAGACTTCGTTGTTGCATGATATATGTTACTTTGTGCTCACTACTAAATTACAAATCATTGTTAATTAAAATTGGCTTTGATATACCTTGGGATCCGGGTGGATCCATTATTTGAGCACTATATGCCTAGCTTAATGGCTTTAAAGAAAGTGCTGCCAGGGAGACAACCCGGAAGTTTTAGAGAGTCATTTATTTCTGTTGAGTGTTTTCATAAAGTTTAAAAACAAAAAAATAAAGATGGGAACCTAAAAAACTTTTCAAAAAGGAAAGTGAAAGTGAGAGAGACAAGCACTGTTGAAGTGGGAGCTAGCCTTGAACTTTGTTCATGCTCACAGAAACTTTGTGAATCTTGATTACAGAAACTTTTCATCAAAAACAATTATCCCTTGTACAATTTCATTGTATTATAAAAATAATGTGCCAAGGTTTGCCTTTAGGATGTTTACAATGCTTGTTTGTTTGTACGGTGCAGGACAGAAACTTTGGATGTAGTGAGCGATTTTACATTTTTATCTGGAACGTCAAACAGTTCTGATTCCTTTTTCACTTTCTTGCTGTACAATTTTTTTATTGTTCCTAATTTTGGTAGAATTTTTGGGATACCAGAAGTATGGTGAATGTTCACATTTCTACAGACTGTTCTGTTTTTGACAGAGTCTGTTTTTGATGCATAGTTTACTTGTTTTGATAAAACTATCAATTTCTATCAGTGGATTAAGCCATGAAAAAGCTATATTACAGTATACACAATGCAAAAACAAAATATGAATTGGTTTTCAACAGTACTTAGAGTAGTGATTTGCTTTATTATACTAACGGATCTTAGCGAGTTTTCTGTTGAAGTTTTCTGTGGATGAAGTGTCTAATCAAGGATGTCTCGATATGAGGAAAAGGAAGAGAGGCAAGAGCTCAAGCTTGGGGATGCCTGAGGCACCCCAAGTAAATATTCAAGGAGACTCAAGCATCTAAGCTTGGGGATGCCTCGGAAGGCATCCCCTCTTTCTTCAACAAGTATCGGTATGTTTTTGTATTCGTTTCGTTCATGCGATATGTGCAAGTCTTGGAGCGTCTTTTGCATTTAGTTTTCATTTTTATTTTATGCACCATGCTGGTATGAGATAGTACTTGGTTGATTTATAGAATGCTCATTGCACTTCACTTAAATCTTTTGAGTATGGCTTTATAGAATGCTTCATGTGCTTCACTTATATCATTTGAAGTCTGGATTGCCTGTTTCTCTTCACATAGAAAACCGCCATTTGTAGAATGCTCTTTTGCTTCACTTATATTTGTTATAGCATGGGCATATCTTTTGTAGAAATAATTAAACTCTCTTACTTCACTTATATCAATTTAGAGAGATGACAGGAATTGGTCATTCACATGGTTAGTCATAAAATCCTACATAAACTTGTAGATCGTTGAATATGATATGTTTGATTCCTTGCAATAGTTTTGCGATATAAAGATTGTGATATTAGAGTCATGCTAGTGGGTGGTTGTGGATTGTAGAGACACTTGTGTTGAGGTCTGCAAGTCCCGTAGCATGCACGTATGGTAACCGTTGTGTGACAAATTTGAAGCATGGGGTGTTTCTTTGATTGTCTTCCTTATGAGTGGCGGTCGGGGACGAGCGATGGTCTTTTCTGACCAATCTATCCCCCCAGGGGCATGCGTAGTAGCACTTTGCTTCGAGGGCTAGTAAAATTTTGCAATAAATATATGAGTTCTTTATGACTAATGTGAGTCCATGGATTATACGCACTTTTACCTTTCCATCATTGCTAGCCTTGTCGGTACCATGCATTGCCCTTTCTCACCTCGAGAGTCAGTGCAAACTTCGTCGTTGCATCCAAACCCCGTGATATGATACACTCTATCACAAATAAGCCCCATTATATCTTCCTCAAAACAGCCACCATACCTACCTATCATGGCATTTCCATAGCCATTCCGAGATATATTGCCATGCAACTTCCATCATCATCATATACATGACTTGAGCATTTATTGTAATATTTCTTTGCATGATCGTAACATAGCTAGCATGATGTTTTCATGGCTTGTCCGTTTTTTTATGTCATTGCTACGCTAGATCATTGCACATCCCGGTACACCGCCGGAAGCATTCATATAGAGTCATATCTTTGTTCCAGTATCGAGTTGTAATATTGAGCTATAAGTAAATAAAAGTGTGATGATCATCATCATAGAGCATTGCCCCATGAAAAAAAGAAAAAAAGAAAAAAATGGGAAAGAAAGGAAAGGCCAAAGAAGCCTAAATAAAAAGAAGGGGGGGGGGCAAAGAAGCCCACCGGAAAAAAAAGAAAAAAAAGAAAAAAAATAAAAGAAAAGGGGCAATGTTACTATCATTTTTCCACACTTGTGCTTCAGAGTAGCACCATGTTCTCCATATAGAGAGTCTCCTATGTTGTCACTTTCATATACTAGTGGGAATTTTCATTATAGAACTTGGCTTGTATATTCCAACGATGGGCTTCCTCAAATGCCCTAGGTCTTCATGAGAAAGCAAGTTGGACGCACACCCACTTTGTTTTCTGTTTGAGCTTTCATACACTTATAGCTCTTAGTGCATCTGTTGCATGGCAATCCCTACTCCTCGCATTGACATCAATTGATGGGCATCTCCATAGCCCGTTGATTAGCCGCGTCAATGTGATACTTTCTCCCTTTTTGTGTTCTCCACATAACCTCCACCATCATATGCTATTCCACCTATAGTGCTATATCCATGGCTTGCGCTCATGTATTGCGTGAGGGTTGAAAAAGCTGAAGCGCGTTAAAAAGTATGAACCAATTGCTCGGCTTGTCATCGGGGTTGTGCATGATGGGAGCATTTTGTGTGACGAAAATGAAGCATGGCCAAACTATATGATTTTGTAGGGATAAACTTGCTTTGGCCTTGTTGTTTTGAAAAGACATGATTGCTTTATTAGTACGCTCAAAGTATTATTGTTTTTATGTCAAATGATAGACTATTGCTTTGAATCACTCGTGTCTTAATATTCATGCCATGATTAGACATATGATCAAGATTATGCTAGGTTGGATTCCACATCAAAAATTATCTTTTTTATCATTTACCTACTCGAGGACAAGCAGGAATTAAGCTTGGGGATGCAGATACGTCTCCGTCGTATCTATAATTTTTGACTGCTCCATGCCAATATTATTCTATTTTCATATGCTTTTGGCAACTTTTTATAGTATTTTTGGGACTAACATATTGATCCAGTGCCCAGTGCCAGTTCCTGTTTGTTGCATGTTTTATGTTTCGCAGGAAACCCATATCAAACGGAATCCAAACGGGGTAAAAACAGACGGAGAATTATTTTGGAATATTTGGGATTTTCCGTAGGAAGAATCAACGCGAAACGGTGTCTGAGATGGCCACGAGATAGGGGGGCGCGCCCTCCCCCCTGGGCACGCTTGGCACCCTCGTGGGCCACCCATAAGGCGGTTGATGCCCTTCTTTTGCCGCAAGAAAGCTAATTTTATGAGAAAAATCTGGGCGAAAGATTCACCCCAATCGAAGTTACGGATCTCTGGATATAAAAGAAACGGTGAAGGGGAAGGATATGGGAACGCAGAAACAGAGAGAGACAGAGAGACAGATCCAATCTCAGAGGGGCTCTCGCCCCTCCCACGCCATGGCAGCCAAGGACCAGAGGGGAAAACCTTCTCCCATCTAGGGAGAAGGTCAAGGAATAAGAAGAAGAAGAAGGGGGGCTCTCTCCCCCTTGCTTCCGGTGGCGCTGGAACGCCGCCGGGGGCCATCATCATCACCGCCTTCTTCACCAATACCTCCGCCATCTTCACCAACATCTCCATCACCTTCCCCCATCTATATTCAGCGGTCCACTCTCCCGCAATCCGCTGTACCCTCTACTTGAACATGGTGCTTTATGTTTCATATTATTATCCAATGATGTGTTGCCATCCTATGATGTCTGAGTAGATTTTCGTGGTCCTATCGGTGATTGATGAATTGCTATGATTGGTTTGAGTTGCATGTTTTATTATTGGTGCTGTCCTATGGTGCCCTCCATGTTGTGCAAGCGTGAGGGATCCCCGCTGTAGGGTTTGCAATATGCTTATGATTTTCTTATTGGGGGTCGCGTGAGTGAACAGAAGCACAGACCCGAGTAAGTAGGTTGTTTGCGTATGGGATAAAGGGGACTTGATACTTTAATGCTATGGTTGGGTTTTACCTTAATGAGCTTTAGTAGTTGCGGATGCTTGCTAGAGTTCCAATCATAAGTGCATATGATCCAAGTAGAGAAAGTATGCTAGCTTATGCCTCTCCCTCAAATAGAATTGCAATAGTGATTGCCGGTCTAGTAACGTAGTCAATTGCCTAGGGACAATTTCACAACTCCTACCACCACTTTTCCACACTCGCTATATTACTTTATTGCTTCTTTATCTAAACAGCCCCTACTTTTTATTTACGTGTTCTTTATTATCTTGCAAACCTATCCTATCACACCTACAAAGTACTTCTAGTTTCATACTTGTTCTAGGTAAAGAGAACGTCAAGCGTGCGTAGAGTCGTATCAGTGGCCGATAGGACTTGAGAGAGTATTTGTTCTACCTTTAGCTCCTCGTTGGGTTTGACACTCTTACTTATCGAAAGAGGCTACAACTATCTTGTATACTTGCGGGTTATCAGAGCCCACCAGTACCCTCGAGCCTCCTCCTCTCTTTAGCCATCCCATGGCATCTGCCGTGCACCCACCACGACAGACGTGAAGGAGGAAAAGAAGGAGGAGAGTTTACCCTCTTGATGGCGACGACCGAGAAGAAGAACAACATCGAAAAGAAGAAGACCAGGCTCAAAGAGAAGAAGTGATACGGAACATCCCAAGGTCATCCCCATGGACCTACCTTCGTCTCCCCAAGTGCCAATTGGACCGATGACACGTGCATGTGCAAGAGCTCTCGAGACCGAGGTGACATCACTCCTCTCGCAATTCCCTTTCGAACACATAAGACACGACTACTACCTCAAGCAAAGACACTTTGCATACTCAGGTACTAAGGAACTAGCCATGGGAAAGATAAGGAGTAATGCAGAACGATGGGAGAAGAGGAACATGAAGACAGAGAAGAAAACATGCAAGTCATAGGCTGCCCGGACGATTCGGACCCTCGCTCGGACGATCCAGACTCCATGCACAAAGAGTACAGCAGCCCTCCGGACGAAGTCGGATCATCCGGGACTTTCCCAAGCTCATCAGGACCCAGAAGGACATCCATACCAGGTCCTGGTCATCCGGACTCCCCGAAGTTGCTATGACACGTCCGGACGATCCGGACCATGCCCGCGTGTGTGACTTGGGCTGAAGCCCATGTAACTCTACCTACCCCTAGACTATATATATTTCAACTCAGCCTACGTTTTAGGGTTAGCATTGTGATATCTCAACATTGAGATTGAGCCTTGCTCATCCACTTATCCCTACTCCTATGGAGACCAGACCTCCTAGGACAAGATCCCCCAAGTGGATTCAAGACCCCCCTTATGGGAAGATCCTCCAAGGATTCAAGACCTCTTTCCTTCAAGGATTGAGATGAACTAGTTCCCCTTTTGTATCTCCCTTTGTTGACTTTGGATCTTGTATCTCCCCTTTGTGTATGTGGATTTAGCACATGTGTGATTGGATCTAGTTAACTTGTGTGTTTTCCTCTCTTGTGTTCATCGTGTTCTTCGGAAATTCCCCTCCAAAGCATGAAATATCAGCCATTAGGGTTCCACCCTACATCATCTTGGTATCATGAGTCATGGTTGATCATGA
The DNA here is from genome assembly GCF_002162155.2 of Triticum dicoccoides. Lineage (NCBI taxonomy): Eukaryota > Viridiplantae > Streptophyta > Magnoliopsida > Poales > Poaceae > Triticum > Triticum dicoccoides. The sequence continues at coordinate 491,900,064 of NC_041391.1, forward strand.
ATTTGGAGTCCCTACCCCAACTTTCTAGCCTAATTTTGTGTGTTTTTGTCCAATTTCAAAAAATTTGGAGTCCCCACAAAATTTGCCATACTATTTTTATTGTGATTTGTTGGTTTGATGATGTTTTGTTGAATTTGATCCGTGGATTCGTTGTGTCGCAAGTGGATCTACCTATTCCCCACCATCTCCACCACGAAATCCATCCACCCCCTCCCCCAAAATTTTCCTTTTCTCCACAATTTTCGTGCTCATACCAAGCCCTAGCCCGAGCAAGTTGACCTTCCTGGATCATCTGGACTGAGTCCCGGATCATCTGGACCAGCCCAGATCAGCCGGACCCTCTCCCAGATCATCCGGCTACCCTTGAAAAAACTGCATTTCGCCTAAAAATTTTAGCCACCGCCATCTTTTCGCATACCCAATTTCGACCACCACCATTCCACTTCTGCAAACACATTGACATACATTGTCATACCACTGTTTTCCGCAACCACCATCACTTATCCGCTACCACCTCCAATTTTGACATGTTTGCTTTGAGATTTTGAGTTGCGGTTTTCTTTTCCTAACATGTTTCAGCTATTTAGGGATGGTTCGCCACTGACATCACCGTTGCTCATCTTTGCCACGTATTCTTCATCGACAACGACCACTTCACATTTGTGACATCATCAACCGTAAGCAAGGACGGTAAGCTCAACGACATCTTCGGATACACTCCCTTGCCATTGCATTGTTAACCCAAAGTGCATTTTGTATCACTTCCCCATTGAGACTAGCCATTTGAGTATTGTCGGGCAACGTTACTTGTGCACTTCAATGATAATCGATCTGCACCTTCCATTGCATGTTTATATCATCATATCATCTTTTGTGTTATCAATTGTTCCCGCATATACATATTGCTACCTTGGTTTGAAAATTTTGCATATGTGGCCAAAGGAAAATATCAAAAGAGAGAAAGCTTTTAAGCAAAGAGAAAACAAAGGGCTTGTACGCAATAGCCATAACATCGCCACATTGCATATCAAATTGTGATACTTCATCATCTTGGATCATCGTGAGAGAATCACCGGGATCCATACATACATAGCATACTTGGGATAGAAAGTCAATACGTTTTGTCTCTTATAGGTTGTGCACAAGTTTGGTGTCCGCCTATTGAGTAATCATGCTAGCGTCTCTCTAGAGTTGTGAAACAAGAGCATTTTCCATGGATTCCACATTTTGAACTCGTTCCTTGGTTTCACGACCCCATTTATCTATGTGTGTGTATGTGTGTGCTTCTGTGTGCCACATATTGCTTTGGTCTACTTGTTTCATTTGTGATTCATGAATCTCTTTCAACATTATTGAATCTTGCTCACAATTGCATAAATTTTATTCCACCATCCTGACCGAGCTACTCCAAAGGATTTACTTCCGTAGGTGTGAGAATTGACAAGATCCGGTAACAATTGTGCTACTTCCATAATACTACATTGGATGATCTTTGATCTATCTTCAACATTGGATAAGGTACATTTGGTCTAGTTCTTTCCTTTCGTCCACTCACATAATTTCTTGAGATGATGGATAGGCCAAGCACTTCTACCAACCCACTCTTCATCGAGCAAGAAGAGGGACCAAACAACTACATCACGAAGAATCAACTATTTGGCTCACATGGAGCTTTGCACCAAGAGAATGAAGCATTAGGCGACCGCATCGATCAGCTCGCCACCAACATGCGACAATCCATAGAATGAACAAGAGACTACTTATTACCCACAAGTATAGGGGGTCAATTTAGTCCTTCCGATAAGTAAGAGTGTCGAACCCAACGAGGAGCAGAAGGAAATGACAAGTGGTTTTCATCAAGATATTCTCTGCAAGCACTGAAATTGTCGATAACAAATAGTTTGGTAGCAAGGTAGTTCGTAACGGGTAAGAAGTAACAAGTGTAGCAAAGGTGCAACAAGGTGGCCAATCCTTTTTATAGAAAAGGGCAAGCCTAGACGAACTCTAATATAAAGCAAAGCGCTCTCGAGGACACATGGGAATTATCATCAAGTTAGTTTTCATCATGCTCATGTGATTTGCGTTAGTTACTTTTATAATTTGATATGTGCGTGGACCGATGCTTGGGTGTTGTCCTTAATTGTACAAGCCTCTCACTTATGATTAACCCCTGCTGCAAGCATCCGCAATGAAGAAAGAAGAATCAAGATAAATCTAACCATAGCATTAAACATGTGGATCCAAATCAGCCCCTTACGAAGCAACGCATAAACTAGGGTTTAAGCTTCTGTCACTCTAGCAACCCATCATGTACTTGCTACTTCCCAACACTACTAGGAAAAGGGCTATACATGATATGGCCACTAATGACGCACCAGACATTTGGTGCGCCACTACTATATAGTGGCGCACCATGTGCTGGTGCGCCATTAGTGTGAAAGACACTAATGGCGCACTAGACACATGGTGCGCCACTAGTAACAATTTTTTTTCCAAAAATACTAATGGCGCACCAGGGCACAGTGCGCCATTACTAATTTTAACTAGTAATGGCGCACCAGCCATACAGTGCGCCACTACTATGTTTCTTTTTTTTGCAAAACTACTAATGGCGCACCAGGGCAACAGTGCGCCATTACTAGTTTAAACTACTAATGGTGCACCAGGACACAATGCGCCATTACTAGTTTAAACTAGTAATGGCGCACTGTGCCCTGGTGCGCCATTAGTATTTTTTTTTATTTTTTTGCAAAACTACTAATGGCACAATGGCGCATTTGTAGGTGGTGCGCCATTAGTAACCTGGGGCCAACTAGATATTTTGGACAGCCACACCTACCCACTCACTTTCCCCACTTCATTCTCTCCACCTCCTCCTCCAAGCTTGTCTCGGCTGCCTCCTCCTCCTCACCTCATTTGCACCATAGATTCATCCAAATTAAGTGGTTAAATTACCTTTTTTGATAGGTAAGTAAGGGGGAAGCTCTCTTTATGTTGTAGATCTACTTTTTTTCTCCCTCCAACAACGTGCACATGCACTTTTTATGGCCTAGCTAGATCTATGTATGTTTGTGGTGTTGCATATGTTTGTGGTGTTGCATATATGTTTGTGTTTGCAGGTACCGGTATTTGAAATGCGATAGTTGCCAATATTTTGCCGGAATGTTGATTCATTTCCGTTTTGGCGATAATTTTGGCACTATGCATTCTTTTTGGTCCTATTTTTAGGGAAAGTCATGCCAAATTTTTTCTTGGTTCTAAAATATCGTTTTGCTCTACCCCACAGGCGACCATGGTCCGCATGATGACTGAAGGCATCATGAATAGGTTTTTGAGATCCGCGAAGGCCGAGATGCTTCAAAAGAACGAGACGGAGATAAGATGTCCGTGTCGAAGATGCAAGCTGAAGAGCCTTATTGCAGACCCGGATTCCGGGCAGGTGCGGGACCACCTGCTCTTGCATGGTTTCATGGATGGCTATCAGTGGCAAGGTGATGAAGATGACTATGAAGTCGTCCATGGGGGTCGGGCAAGAAATGAGGAAGGGCAGCAAGACAACCACCGCGGCTCGGGTGGGCGAGAAGACGAAGAATCTCCAGGACATGATCACGACGGTGATGTTGTACATAGTCATCATGTAGAAGATGCAGGACATGATGATGAGGAAGATGCCAGAGCAGACGAAGGGCATGATCATGAAGATGAAGATGCCGGAGCAGACGATGATGGACCATCGATGGGCTGGGTGCAGGACCCTCATATTCAAGAGCTTCATCTCAAGTAGACAGATAACACAAGAGCTGCCGCTTGAGAGAAAGCCAAGCTGGATCAATTGGAGATAGATGTGGTTACTCCATTGTATGAAGGATGCAGGCCCGAGGATACCCGCCTGAAAGTAACGCTCATGGCTCTGGAGATGAAGGTAAAACACAAAATGACCGACGCATGCTTCGATGAGAACATGCCATTCTGGCACGAACGTCTTCCCAAGGGGAACAAGTGCCCGACCAGTTTCGAGGAGGCGAAGAAAATCATGTGTTCTCTGGATTTACCGCATGTGAAATACCATGTGTGCATGAACAATTTCATCATTTATCGGGACGAGCACGCGGAGTCTACCATATGTTCGGTGTGCGATGTCACTTGATACAAGAAGAGGAAGAAAGCTCCTCGAAAAGTGGTGTGGTACTTTCCGATCACTCCTCGTCTGCAGCGGTATTTCGCAGACCCTAAGGTAGCAAAGCTCCTGCGTTGGCACGCGGATAGGGAGGAGAAGAAGCGAGAAGATGACACATATGATCCGGAGATAAATAAAAAAAGAAAAGATGCCGAGTCACCCTGAGGATGGGAGCCAATGGCAAACGTTGAACTTCGAACACCCAGAATTTGGGAATGATCCAAGGAACATCATGCTGGGAGCGAGCATCGATGGAGTCAATCCGTTTGGCAGCCAGAGAAGCAGACATAGCACCTGGCCTGTGTTTGTGTGGATGTACAACCTTCCCCCTGGTTGTGCATGAAGAGGAAGTACATTCACATGAGTATGCTAATTGAAGGGCCGAAAAAACCAGGGAACGACATCAATCTGTATCTGGGGTTGCTGAAAGAGGAGCTAGACACGTTGTGGAAAACGCCAGCCAATACGTGGGACACCGCAGAGAAAGAATACTCCCCTATGAGAGCCGCACTGCTCACGACGGTGCACGACTATCTCGGTTACAGATATCTCACGGGGCAGGTGGTCCACGGATTTTCTGGATGCGTCAGGTGCATGGATGACACAACATATCGCCAGCTAGATAGAGATCCCGGGTCTTCGAAAACCGTGTTCATGGGACATCGAAGGTGGCTTCACGACGATGACCCATGGAGGAAATGCAAGGATCTATTCGATGGTGAAACCGAACCCCGAAGACGCCCGCGTACGAGGAGTGACGAGGAAATAGACGAGCTGTTGAAAAATTGGAAAGATTTCCCACTGCCAGGAAAGAATGAAAAGGCGCCAGAGCCAGGAAAGAAGCGAAAGGCGCCAGAGCCACTAATGAAGGTATGGAAAATGAGGTCTATTTTCTGGGACTTGCCGTACTGGAAGATCCACCGTGTGCCTCACAGCCTTGATGTCATGCATATCACGAAGAACGTGTGCGAGAGTCTGCTTGGTACCCTGCTCAACATGCCAGAGAGGACCAAAGATGGGCCAAAAGCAAGGGCAGACTTGAAATCAATGGGCATCAGGAATGAGCTTCACGCTAATGATGATGATGATGATGATGATGAGGCAAAGCAGGACACGGAAAGTCGTCGCAAAGGCAAAAGGCCAAGAAGACCGGAAATGACTACCCTCCCGTGTGCTTCACTCTAAGTCAGGAGGAGATCGATCATTTTTTCACCTGCCTCATAGGAGTAAAACTTCCTTACGGTTACACGGGGAAGATAAGCAGATACCTAGACCCAGTGAAGCAGAAGTTCAGCGGGATGAAGTCTCATGACTGTCACGTGCTGATGACGCAGATACTTCCAGTTGCATTCCGTGGGATCATGGAAGCGCACGTCCGTGAAACGCTATTTGGCCTATGCAACTTTTTCAACATCATCTCTCGGAAGTCGGTTGGCGTGAGGCAACTCAGAAGGCTACAGGAAGAGATCGTGGTGATACTATGCGAGCTTGAGATGTACTTCCCGCCTGCATTCTTTGATGTTATGGTGCATCTGCTGGTCCATATCGTGGAGGATATCATCCAACTCGGGCCGACGTTCCTGCACAGCATGATGCCGTTCGAAAGGATGAATGGTGTCATCAAAGGATACGTTCGCAACATGTCATGTCCAGAGGGAAGCATAGCCAGGGGCTTTCGGACAGAAGAGTGCATCTTCTACTGCACGAGTTATCTAGGCATCGAGAACCCCGTTGGTCTGCCCATCAACAGGCACCTCGGCAGGCTCGCTGGATGGGGTCACCATGAGGGTCGCCGCGAAATGCATGTTGACTTTGAGGGTCGACTCGCCGACTTTGAAAGAGCAAACCTAGTCGCGCTACAACACATAGACCTAGTCGATCCTTGGGTGGTAGAGCACAAAACCTTTATTGAGAAGACATACAATGACCGAGGCCAACAGAGGACGGACGGAGATATAATAAAAGAGCACAACTCATGTTTCACGCGTTGGTTCAAGCAGAAGCTTCTGTCATACCCTTTACATGAGGATTCTTGCACGGAAAAACAACTCATATTCGCCTTGTCACAGGGCGCCGAGCACAACCTGATGACGTATGAGGCGTACGATATCAACGGCTACACATTCTACACCGAGGGAAAGGACATGAAGAGCGATGGTTATCAGAACTCGGGGGTAACGATGGAATCCTATACCAGTAACGACAACGATAGATACTATGGAAGGATCGAGGAGATCTGGGAGCTGAGCTACGCTGGAGAGAAGGTCCCGATGTTCCGTGTCAGATGGGCCAAGAGCGTCATAAAAGAAGACCGGTATTTCACCACCATGGTTATACCCGAAGACAAATCCAAGACCGCGGGCGCAAACGTCACCGCGAAAAATGAGCCATGGGTAATGGCTTCCCAAGTGGACCAATGCTTCTTCATTACCGACCCGTCAAAGCCCAGTCATGTTGTCGTGAGGAGAGGCAAAAGGAAGATCATCGGAATGGATGGAGTCGCCAATGAGCAAGACTTCGACAAGTATGGTGACCCGAAGATGAAACATGACGACGACGATCAAGTGCCATACACCACAAGAAGAAGCAGGACCACCCTACCTAAAGGACGTCCGTTCAACAGAAGAACTCCATTTGCAAAAAAGAAGGGAAAGAAGATTGTGAAAAGATAGCTAGCTAAGATCTATTGTATTTAATTGTAGCCTTCATTTCTCGATTATTTCATGGGCACTTTTTGAACTCATGAATATTTTTAAATTTCATGGGCACTTTTTGAATTCATGAATATTTTTTCAAATTTGATGATATTTTTCATATTCAATATGAAAAAATATTGAATATTCATGAGGACACTCGATCTCGATCCCCCTCCATCTCGATCGCTATCCCCCCTCCCCCTCTCCACTGCCGCCGCCGACCCACCGCACCCTCCCCCGCTCCACTGTCGCCGCCGACCCACCGCACCCTCCCGCGCTCCACCGCC
>NC_041391.1:491907334-491944415 GCF_002162155.2 Triticum dicoccoides
GCTCCACCGCCGCCGCCGACCCCCCGCACCCTCCCCCGCTCCACCGTCACAACTGAATGCAACTAAAAATCCAAAAAAAACAAATTTGATTATATTTTCAAATAACAAATTTGATGATATTTTCAAATAACAAATTTGATGATATTTTTTCATATTCATAAATATTTTCAAATAACAAATTTGATGATATTTTTTAAAAAATTATTACTGTTTTTATAAAAAATTATTACTATTTCATATTCATATTGATTTTCTAAAAAATTATTAGATGCAACAAAAAAAATTACTTATGGCGCACCGCTGGCTGGTGCGCCATTGCTATGCAAAAAAAAGTTACTTATGGCGCACCGTTGGGTGGTGCGCCATTGCTATCTAAAAAAAAGATTACTAATAGCGCACCGCTTGGGGGTGCGCAATTGCTATAAAAAACATACTAATGGCGCACCGCCAGGGGGTGCGCCATTAGTAATCTTCCCCCCTAGCTAATTCGCCGGTCCCTTCGTCCCTCCCTCGCCAGATCCACTCCCCCCCCTCGCCACACCCTCACGCGCGCCCCCTCCTTCCGCCACCCGATCGTCGTCCCCCGACGCCATAACCGCTCCACCGTGCTCGCCCTCTCCCTCGCTCGCCTTCTCTGCCAGATCCCGAGCCTCGTCGCCGTGTTAGCCGCGGCCATCACCGTCCCCGCACCTCGGCAGCCGAGCCAGACCCCTCCCTTCGCGCTGCTTCACCCGACTAGGTCAGTGTTGGCCATCTCCTCGCTGGCACCTCTCTCTGGCCATCTTCCCCACCCCGCGCCGCTCTCACCTCGTCCTTCCCCCTCTGTCCTGGACCCGGGTTGCCCCCCGCCCCATCCCACCCCTAATCCCCATCGTGGCATCCGTGGCAGGCTGCTCGGCGCTGCCGTCGTCTCGGACCTCTGCCGCCTGCTACCTCCCCATCTCCGTCCCTTTCCTATGACCTAGTACCTTTTCCCATCTCCTCCCGAGCCCCATCTCCACCCCCTCTCCATTCGAGCTGCTCGACATGAACCCTGACCCTCTGTTGTTTGTTTTTTCAGGTTTAGCTACTGTTCTGTCCGAGATTGCCAAGCTATAATGTTGGCTGTAGTGGTGTTGTTCTCCCAGGTTGAAGGTATTTTGAACCATGTGGTCTTGCGGTAGCATATTGCAGTACAGAGCCCCATCTCCATTCGAGCAACTCGACATGAACCTTGATCCTCTGCTGGTTTTTATTTCGCAGGTTGACCCGCTGTTCCGTCTGAGATTGCGGTGGTGTACTGGTGGTTGCAGTGGTAATCTTCTCCCAGATTGCAGTGGTGTTCTTCTCCCAAGTTGAAGGTAATTCTTGATCCAAACTTATGCAAATTCTTTACTGTTGTCTTCTCGTATGCTATGCATGTTTTATTGTGTGCACAACATCTTACAATTAGATAATTGCAATGTAGCAGAATCATGTGAGATCAATTAGATTTGGTTTCTTGCATATGCATTGTGCTTAACTAAGCGGAACTTTCATGCCTTGTGCACCATCTTGCGTGAGAACTGTCGACTCTATGATAGTGTATATGTTACCGTCGAAGAAAAGGCTGCTATCTTCTTGTTGGTTGTTGGACATGGTCTCAAAATGAGGTTGCTGCGTGGTGCTTACAAGTGGTTTTTAGAGACTATTAGTAGGTATTTTTCTGATGTCTTAACAGCCATTCTTTCTCTAACTAGGGAGTTCATTAAGTTTCCTCATCCTTTGGTTCAACCTCCTGATGATTACAAGTGGAAGTGGTCCAGCAATGCACTTGGAGCACTACATGAGTGTCATGTTGATGTTTGTGTTTGATGTATGTGGTCTGTCCTGTTCGTGCACTTGGATTGGGCTTCAGGAGTGATTAATCTTCTATAGGGGATTCATCTACTATGTATGGCCATTTGGATTAGGGCACCTTTGCCTTGAATCGGCTGGCTCATTTTGTTTGTATATGTATGTGCAAATGCTCAATTGGTTCACAATGGGACACCGTAGAACACCCTGGAACTGCCCTGTTGTAGGTGTTAGATCGCCTCGCCATTTTATGAAGTTGTGTTTTCAGTTTCTTTAGATTAGAGTTTCAAGTAGTGTTTTGTTTCTGTGTTTGAATAGGAAGCAAACTTTCTATTCTTGCTCTGTAGTTGTATGCTCATTTAGGGTTCCAAATCACATTTAAGTTACCCGTCAATTATCATGTAGGTTCTAGTTTTCAGTGTAATTTTTAGTGGATTTTATCTGTACTATGGTAGTGTAATTGCGTGTGTTGTCAGTGCATTTTAGTGTGTTTTAGTGTAAATATTATATGTAATTGCACTGTTATTTGAGTGCATTTTGACTGTAATTCAGTGGTTTAGTCTTGCATTTGTTCTAGTGTACTTTCAATGCAATCTCATTGTAATTGCAGTGCACTTCAATTTCATTGTTTAATGTAATCTTTGATGTAATTACAGAGTATTCTTGATGTAATTACTTCTTTAGCTGTAATTTTTTGTTGTAATTTCAGATTAATCTCTCTGTAATTATAAAGTGAATATACAATGTAATTACATATAAGAATTTTAGTGGTGTTAGTAGTGGAATTTTCTCTGTTGTTCTAGGGGGTATGAGTTGGTTGTTTGTCGTGAACTTTGTGTAAATGTGTGTTTGCTCCAGAGTGTAGATTTCCGCTCTTCTTCAGCTAGATTTCCGTATGTTATGGGGGGACAATAGATATTACTATATGTTCATTCTTGAGGGCACAGACTTGCTAAACTATTGATGATTTTTTGTTGGGTGACCTATTAGATCTGGAACGGAAGCTCACATAAGTTGAGCTGATTTTTGTCCATATGAAAGTAGAGGACCATATGGTCTGTGGCCTTTTCATCCATATGAAAGTAGAGGCACATTGTGGTGCTAGTTTGCTGGGTTTTGTCTCCGACCATCGTGTCGTGATGATTTTGCAGGTACCCCGAGAGGCCCTTGAGTTTGCCAAAATGTCGATTAACTTCCGTTCCGGCAAATTTGGGTACTCCATATGTCCTATTTTCAGCAAAGGTCATGTTGAAATTTTCTGTGAATTTTAGCATGACTTCGCTAAAAATCGAATATATGGGGTACTTGCTACTAATGCATGGGCCGAGATATCTTAGTACTTAATTAAGTAGGATCAACTGCCCCTTTATTCTTGCTGCATTAAACCATAGGTGGCAATAGAGCCAAGTGATTAGGCCCAACTTAGAGTCGACGAACCCTAAATTATAAAACCTTGGCTTTTAGGGTACCACGGTGTCGATAAAAACCTAAATGATGAAAGCTTAGGCTTTTAGGGTGCCTCGGCGTCGACAAACCCTAAATGATAAAAGCTTAGCTTTTAGGATGCCACGGTGTCAACAAACCCTAAATGATGAGACCATGATCTTGTTCCTTGACAATAACCAACTTTTTGACCAAACTTTTTTCCTATTTAGAGCGAAAAATGGCCCATAACAATGAGGCCGGCAGTTCGGGCGGCAAGCAATTCTGGGAGCTGTCCTAGGAGATGGAGGAAGAACCTCACGCTATGAGGATGTTGTGGAAGACACCGATCCTGACTACACAACCCCTAGTGGCGTCGGGGATGACACCGCTGATGGTGCCGCCGAGGATGCCACCACTGATGATGGCGGCGCACGCACAAATGACAGCCAACCGAAGAGGTAACGTAAGGACTGGCGCCCGAACGTGGTCGGCACCGTCAAGGAGGAATTTACTGAAGTGAACTCCGATGGGCATCCAACAGCGCCCAAAGAATTAGTCAAGGGGTACTCGGTTCAGCTCGGGTGCATTCTCCGGAGCACCGTCTCAATCAACACCGAGAACCTAAGGCATAAGGACCGAGGGAATTTGCGCAGCCTCCTCTTCACGAAGCTGCACGAACAATACAAGTTCCCCGCTGACTTTGCAAACACACGCCTCTCAGGGAATAAAGTGAACAGTGCCGCTCTTACGAGGATGAGCACGGCCTTGTCTACTTGGAGAAGCATGGTGAAGGCAATGATTGAAAAAGGTGATAGTTATGAGAAGATCAAGGCAAAAATCCTTCGATCAGCGAAGATGACTACAAGGAGTTCAAGATCAAGTGCGAGAGCAGCGCAACCTACAAATCTAGTCAGTGGGGGAAAGAAATGCGGCAGTTGAACTTAGGGGTCCACCAACTCGGTCCCGGCGGTTACAGAGTGGCGGAGCCTATATGGGACAAGGAGGATGCGGAGTGTGCCGAGCAAGGCCTACCACCCCGCTTCGAGAAATACCGTGACAAGCAGACCAGGAACTTTGTTAGGGCCCGGTACAAGGAGGACTCGGTAACAAAGGAGCTTACCACGGATCCGAAGACCAGGGCGCTTGAGCTTGTTCTGGTAAGGAATACACCCCCGCGTAATTAGCTCCATATGGTTGCATTCTAATTAATGAAGCCAAATTTCTAAATGGTTCACATTCCTTCCGCAGAAGACTGAAAGCAGTAGCGTGGGGTCATCTCAGAGCTCCCCTGCTTGGGACAGCACTCTAAATAGGGCGTTGAACGTAATGAAAAACAAGGATAAGCTCAGTAAGCCATCGTCAGCTGGTCGTGTGGCCGGCAAAGGCTTGTCCACAAAATGGTCGTCATACTATACCGCTGGTGGGTGAAAGGAGAGAAAGACCAGCTTGGAAAGCCAGTCGCGCGAGGTTCAAGAACTCAAGGCACAAGTGGCGCAGATTCTGGATATTATCCAAGAGTAAGTGCAACAACAACAACTGGGAACGATGCTCACCGCCATGGTGCCTACCTTGATTCAGGGGCTGACAACGTGGATTGCGGGCGGCCAACAGGGGCCACCCCGGATTCCCAGCTTCACGGCCAGCAACTCGCATAACGCGCAGGCGGCGCCATTGGTGTCTCCGCGGAGGTGGTATTCGTGTCTGCGGCACCGGCACGGGCATTGGAGCTTAATGCACCCAGGTGTACGCCGGCCGGCACCTCGCCAGCAAGCGGCCCCTCCGTCAGTTGCACGCCCGCCGTTGGCAGTGCCTGGACATTAGCCGAGCTCGACGGCATCACGGTAACTAAACCTCTCGGTCGATGACTTCATCTCCTTGCCTTTGACTGGGCATCCCTGACGCCCTACATGTTTTCGCAGGGCGCCGCCGACGTTCCATGCACTCTCCTGCACTTCGTGGGCGGCGAGTTGATCGATGTTGACAAGGCAGAATCGTTCAACCGGGCAACCCCATGTTCCACGGTAATACGATGCCACCCACCGTGTATAGGGTTGAATTGGTTCAGGTGCTGCCAGGCTGCGATGAGTTGTTACCTCCGATTCGACCCGCTGGGGCCGACGAAGATGATGTGATGACCCTCAACGCCTGCATAAGCTGGCCCCCGCTTTGGCCGAAGAGCCAGATTCGTTTGGGGGCGGGGGACACCACCCCGCAGACAAGACCGCCAGTCGTGACGGCGCCAAGCCATGGCAAGAACGCCGCAACGCTATCGAACATGCCGGACATCCCTATGGCACAGGATCCGGACATGCATATGGCACAGGATCCGGACGACAACGGCAACAACGACGGTACATTTACCAACGTCGATAAGTACTTTGCCGAACATGGGTACGGTGACGAATTATGCGGGCCTCCTCAAGAACCCAACCCTGAAAAAGACGACCGCGATCTAGCTGGTACCGCGGAGAAACCCAATTGCAACAGGCGTAGTGTGGCGTTCAGTTCTCAGGAGACGCCTCCAGCTGCCGCCTTCACCAAGCCTCAGATAGCCGAGGTGCAAAATATTATCATCCCCAACACGCTCAAGAAGGCGGTCTGTGAGCAGAACTCGATCCCATTACAGCAGATCAAGAAGAAGAGACAGAAACGAAAGACTAACAAGGGCGCCGGTGCAAGCCAGCCGGCACCAAGTACGATCCGTGCTCAGGACAGGCCACCTTCACCTAAGGATATCTCGAGGAGGGTGCATGTGGCGGGTAGGGCGATGCTACCGACAAATATGCTCAATGCTGCAACCGGTGCTATGCGGAGTCTGCATGACAGTGTTCTTTCTTTGGAGAAGCGACGTCTCTCCCAGAATGATGTGGCATACCCGGTTTTCGTGGCCAAGGTGCTAGAGGGCAAGGGCTTTGTGGTTAACGCCATCGGGGGTACGATCGTCCTGCAGTTTGATGACATCTTCGCTATGTTTAACCTTCATCCGCTGCACTACACCTTCGTTCGGCTGTTTTCGCTGAGTATGGAGATGCGGATCATTAGAGACAAGACCCCGGACATCGGGATAGCCAACCCCTTCTACATGCGTGCTAAGATCTTGGGCAGCGCTGGGGACCGGCAAGTCGCGAGTTCACACCTCGAAGGCGTCATTCTGGCAAACCCAGATAAGGATAACTTCCTCATGCCTTACTTTCCGAGTAAGTCATCCCCTGACCGCCCCGTAACATATGATTTCTTAGATTTCGATCGTTCTTTTTTTCTAACATTCCATGTTTTGTGCAATGACACACATTGCACACTCATCCTCTTAAGCCCGAAATATTCCATGGCCACGTATTTCGACCCGGACCGTGAGTCGAAGATAGACTACACAAATATCAAGAAAGTTCTTGATGATGCTCTCCCCGGCTACGCCACATCTGGAGGCACCTTCAAGAGGCCAGTTCGTAGGTACGGCAAGCACGTGTTCACCCACAATACGATGTTCCCCTGCGTCAAGCAGCAGCCTGGCAGTCAGAAGGATGCCTACTACGCCCTCCATCACATGCGGGCGATCGTACGGGACCATAATCACCTTCTGCTACCAAATAATCTCAAAGATCGGGCCGCAAGCTTGTCAGCAATCCAGGACGCGGACGTCAGACAAGAATTCTTTCGCATCCAGTCGGAGTTTGCAGAAATCATCCATCAACGTGTCCTTCGTACCTCGGGGCAGTTCTACCTCAGATATCAACCGTCCAACAGTGAGATTGAAACAACACTACAAATGTAGGCTGACAACGCCCGTGATTTCATGACCATCACGAAAGACGGCGGCTTCATCCACGCTCCGGTCCCATGAGTCGAGTTGAAAGTAGTGATGCTATGTGTAGTTCTGAAACATCGATTAGCTCATGTTGTAATTAAACTTTAATGAACTTGTATGTCTCTTTGGTTTGGACAGTCGTTCAACTTAGATGTAATTGATGCTATTTATTAGTAGGACCATGAATCGTGCAATTAATGTCTTGCTTTTCTCCTCCGATCCTTTTGTTGCATACTTATATATTGCTTATGTATTGTTTGTGAATTGCTACTAACGTTTTGTTTGGCTAGTGCATAGAGATGCCATCATATGTCGTGTACAAGGGTAAGGTTCCCGGAGTCTACGACGACTGGAAGGAGTGTCGGAGACAGGTTCACCATTTCAGCGGTAACAGTTACAAAGGGTACACCACTAGGGCGGAGGCGGAATCTAGATACGTGCGCTATCTAGTGGGAGAGAGGAGGGAGCGTTGGAGGGATGAAGACCAGTTTCATCGCGATGATGCTCATCGTGATGACCGCAACTCTCTTCTATGTGATGGTAGTTTAGATGATCGATATCGACTTGTAATGTGAAGACAAACTCGCTACTCGCGGTCTCAAGACTTGTAATGTTCTATCTTTGTTCGGTCTTTTGAAGTCGAAGACTAATATGATGAATTGTATTCGGAGACTAATCTTCTATTGTATTCGATGAATCTGCTGTTGCTGTGTGGTGTTGTCTATATTCTATCCAATAATATATTTTGTAACCTGTCCAAATATGAGAAAAGAAAAAAAAGTAATCCCTAATATTCATACTAATGGCGCACCACTCAGCACTCTAATGGCGCACCACTCAGCACTCTAATGGCGCACTGCAGAAAGGATACTAATGGCGCATCACCCCCAAGTGCGCCATTAGTATACCAAAGCACATGGGTAAATATGGCCCCCTGGGAGGCATACTAATGGCGCACGTTGGGCTATACTAATGGCGCACTGCATGGTGCGCCATTAGTATTTAATACTAATGGCGTGGTGCTAGTGGCGCACCAGTAGTGCGCCATTAGTAGGAAAAACTGGTGCGCCACTAGCAGGCCTTTTCCTAGTAGTGCAATGCCTTCCCCTACGACCAAATCATGGTGAAGTGTCATGTAGTCGACATTCACATAACTCCACTAGAGGAAATACAACATACATCTCATCAAAATATCGAACGAATACCAAATTCACATGATTACTTATAACACGACTTCTCACATGTCCTCGGGAACAAAAGTAACTACTCACAAAACAAATTGATGTTCAAGATCAGAGGAGTATTAAATATCATTAAGGATCTGAACATATGATCTTCCACCAAACAAACCAACTAGCATCAACTACAAGGAGTAATCAACACTACTAGCAACCACAAGTACCAATATGAGGTTTGGAGACAAAGATTGAATACAAGAGATGAACTAGGGTTTAATATGAGATGGTTCTAGTGAAGATGTTGATGAAGATTGGTCCTCCCACGATGATAGGATCGTTTGTGATGATGATGGCTTCGATTTCCCCCTCCGGGAGGGAAGTTCGACGGAATCGCTCTGCCGGAGCCCGAGATTTCTTCTGCCCTGGTTCTGCCTCGAGACGGCGGCGCTTCATCCTGAAAGTCTTCTCTCTATTTTTTCTAGGTTTAAAGCCTTCATATAGCAGAAGATGGGCACCGGAGGCGGGCCAGGGGCCCCACAAACTCAGGGGGCGCGCCCCAAGGCTTGTGGCCACCTGGTGGGTCCCCTCCTGGTATTTCTTCGTCCAATATTTTTTATATTCCAAAACAATTCTCCATAAAGTTTCAGGACATTTGGAGTTGTGCAGAATAGGTATCTTAGATTTTCTCCATTCCGGTCCAGAATTCTAGTGATGTCTACTACACAACCTTCTTCTTGTAGACGTTGCTGGGCCTCCAAGTGCAGAGATTTGTAGGATAGTAGAAAATTTCCCTCAAGTGGATGACCTAAGGTTTATCAATCCGTGGGAGGTGTAGGATGAACATGGTCTCTCTCAAACAACCCTGCAACCAAATAACAACGAGTCTCTTGTGTCCCCAACACACCCAATACAATGGTAAATTGTATAGGTGCACTAGTTCAGCGAAGAGATGGTGATACAAGTGCAATATGGATGATAGATATAGGTTTTTGTAATATGAAAATATAACAACAGCAAGGTAACTAATGATAAAAGTGAGCACAAACAGTATTGCAATGCTTCGAAACAAGGCCTAAGGTTCATACTTTCACTAGTGCAAGTTCTCTCAACAATAATAACATAACTGGATCATATAACTATCCCTCAACATGCAACAAAGAGTCACTCCAAAGTCACTAATAGCGGAGAACAAACAAAGAGATTATTGTAGGGTACGAAACCACCTCAAAGTTATCCTTTCTGATCGATCTATTCAAGAGTAAGTAGTAAAAAACACAAAGCTATTCTTTCCTTCCAATCTATCCTAGAGTTCGTACTAGAATAACACCTTAAGACACAAATCAACCAAAACCCTAATGTCACCTAGATACTCCAATGTCACCTAAAGTATTCGTGGGCATGATTATAAGATATGCATCACACAATCTCAGATTCATCTATTCAACCAACACAAAGTACTTCAAAGAGTTCCCCAAAGTTTCTACTGAAGAGTCAAGATTAAAACGTGTGCCAACCCCTATGCATAAGTTCACAAGGTCACTGAACCCCAAGTTGATCACGAAAACATACATCAAGTAGATCACATGAATATTCCATTGTCACCACAGATAAGCACATGCAAGACTTACATCAAGTGTTCTCAAATCCTTAAAGACTCAATCCGATAAGATAACTTCAATGGGAAAACTCAATCCATTACAAGAGAGTAGAGGAGGAGAAACATCATAAGATCCAACTATAATAGCAAAGCTCGCGATACATCAAGATCGTGCCAAATCAAGAACACGAGAGAGAGAGAGAGATCAAACACATAGTTACTGGTACATACCCTCGGCCCCGAGGGTGAACTACTCCCTCCTCATCATGGAGAGCGCCGGGATGATGAAGATGGCCACCG
Source organism: Triticum dicoccoides (assembly GCF_002162155.2). NCBI lineage: Eukaryota > Viridiplantae > Streptophyta > Magnoliopsida > Poales > Poaceae > Triticum > Triticum dicoccoides. Next base: position 491,917,455 of record NC_041391.1, read on the forward strand.
TTGAGGGATCCCCCCCTCCGGCAGGGTGCCGGAACAGGGTCCCGATTGGTTTTTGGTGGCTACAGAGGCTTGCGGCGGCGGAACTCCCAATATATGGTGCTTCTGGATGTTTTCGGGGTATATGGGTATATATAGGAGGAAGAAGTAGGTCGGTGGAGCTGCTAGGGGCCCACGAGGGTGGGGGGCACGCCTAGGGGGGCAGGCGCGCCTCCCTGCCGCGTGGCCTCCTCGCTTCTTTCTTGACGTCCACTCCAAGTCCTCTGGATCACGTCTGTTCCAAAAATCGCTCACCCGAAGGTTTCATTCCGTTTGGACTCCGTTTGATATTCCTTTTCTGCGAAACACCGAAATAGGCAAAAAAACAACAATTTGGACTGGGCCTCCGGTTAATAGGTTAGTCCCAAAAATAATATAAAACTGTATAATAAATCCCATTAAACATCCAAAACAGATAATATAATAGCATGGAACAATCAAAAATTATAGATATGTTGGAGATGTATCAAGCATCCTCAAGCTTAATTCCTGCTCGTCCTCGAGTAGGTTAATGATAAAAACAGATTTTTTGATGTGGAATGCTACCTAACATACTTATCTATGTAATCTCTTTTTATTGTGGCATGGATGTTCAGATCCATAAGATTCAGGATATAAGTTTAATATTGACATAAAAATAGTAATACTTCAAGCATGCTAACCAAGTAGTTTATGTCTTATCAAAATAACATAGCCAAAGAAAGCTTATCCCAAAATCATATAGTTTGGCCATGCTTCATTTCCGTCACACAAAATGCTCCCATCATGCACAACCCCGGTTTCAGCCAAGCAATTGGTTCATACTTTTTAACGCGCTTCAGTCTTTTCAACCCTCACGCAATACATGAGCGTAAGCCATGGACATAGCACTATGAGTGGAGTAGTGTATGATGATAGGGATTATGTAAAAAAACAAAAAAAGGAAAAAGTCTCACATTGACGCGGCTAATCAACGGGCTATGGAGATGCCCATCAATTGATGTCAATATGAGGAGTAGGGATTGCCATGCAATTGATGCACTAGAGATATAAATGTATGAAAGCTCATAAAAAATAAATAGTGGGTGTGCATCCAACTTGCCTGCTCACGAAGACCTAGGGCATTTTAAGGAAGCCCATCATTGGAATATACAAGCCAAGTTCTATAATGAAAAATTCCCACTAGTATATGAAAGTGACAAAATAAGAAACTCTCTATCATAAAGATCATGGTGCTATTTTGAACCACAAGTGTGGGAAAAGGATAGTAACATTGTCCCTTCTCTCTTTTTCTCTCATTCTCTTTTTTTATTTGGGCTTCTTTGGCCTCTCTTTTTTCTTTTTTTCTCTTTTTTTTATTTCGTCCGGAGTCTCATCCCGACTTGTGGGGGAATCATAATCTCCATCATCCTTTCCTCACATGGGACAATGCTCTAATAATCGAAATAATCACAGTTCTATTTATTTACAACTCAATACTTAGGACAAAATATGACTCTATGTGAATGCCTCCGGCGGTGTACCGGGATATGCAATGAATCAAGAGCGACATGTATGAAAGAAATATAAAGGTGGCTTTGCCACAAATACGATGTCAACTACATGATCATGCAAAGCAATATGAAAATGATGGAGCGTGTCATAATAAACAGAACAGTGGAAAGTTGCATGGCAATATATCTCGGAATGGCTATGGAAATGCCATAATAGGTAGGTATGGTGGCTATTTTGAGGAAGATATAAGGAGGTTTATGTGTGATAGAGCGTATCGTATCACAGGGTTTGGATGCACCGGCGAAGTTTGCACCATCTCTCAAGGTGAGAAAGGGCACTGCACGGTACCGTAGAGGCTAGCAAATTGCGGAAGGGTAAGAGTGCGTATAATCCATGGACTCACATTAGTCATAAAGAACTCATATACTTATTGCAAAAGTTTATTAGCCCTCAAAGCAAAGTACTACTACGCATGCTCCTAGGGGAAGGGTTGGTAGGAGTTAATCATCGCGCGATCCCGACCTCCACTCATAAGGAAGGCAATCAAAGAACACCCCATGCTTCAAATTTGTCACACAACGTTCACCATACGTGCATGCTACGGGACTTGCCAACTTTAACATAAGTATTTCTAAATTTCATAATTACCCAACTAGCATGAATCTAATATTACCACCTTTATATCTCAAAACAATTATCAAGTATCAAATTTATCATAGTGTTTAATGCTCTCCATATGAAAGTTTTTATTTTACCCAACTTGGATGCCCATCGTATTAGGACTAATTTTATAACCAAAGCAAATTACCATGCTGTTCTAAAAGACTCTCAAAATGATATAAGTGAAGCATGGGAGATCAATAATTTCTACAAAATAAAACCACCACTGTGCTCTAAAAAGGTATAAGTGAAGCACTAGAGCAAAAGACAAACTACTCCAAAAGATATAAGTGAAGATCAATGAGTAGTCAAATAATTGTGCAACTATGTGAAGACTCTCTAACATTTAAGAATTTAAGATCTTGGTATTTTATTCAAACATCAAGCAAAACAAAACAAAATGACATTTCAAGGATAGCACACATCATGTGAACAAGCAAAAACTTAGGTTCCACCGATACTAACCGGTAATTGTTGAAGAAGAAAGGTGGGATGCCTACCGGGGCATCCCCAAGCTTGGATGCTTGAGACTTCTTAAAATATTATCTTGGGGTGCCTTAGGCATCCCCAAGCTTGAGATTTTGTGTCTCCTTAATTCCTTTTATATCTCGGTTTCCTAAATCTCGAAAGCTTCATCCACACCAAACTCAACAAGAACTCATGAGATAAGTTAGTAACCAATGCAAAAACCTTATCATTTTCTACTGTAACTCGTAAGCTTCGTTAGTATAAGTTCATCGTGAGATTAAGGCCTCCTTTTAATAGAGAACCGGAACAAAGCATTAGCACATAGTGAATACATGAACTCCTCAAACTACGGTCATCACCGAGAAGTATCCCGATTATTGTCACTTCGGGGTTGTCGGATCATAACACATAATAGGTGACTATAGACTTGCAAGATAGGATCAAGAACACACATATATTCATGAAAACATAATAGGTTCAGATCTGAAATCATGGCACTCGGGCCTTACTAACAAGCATTAAGCATAGCAAAGTCATAGCAACATCAATCTCAAAACATAGTGGATACTAGGGATCAAACCCTAACAAAACTAACTTGATTACATGGTAAATCTCATCCAACCCATCAACGTCCAGCAAGCCTACGATGGAATTACTCACGCACGGCGGTGAGCATCATGAAATTGGTGATGGAGGATGGTTAATGATGACGACGGCGACGAATCCCCCTCTCCGGAGCCCCGAACAGACTCCAGATCAGCCCTCCCAAGAGAGATTAGGGCTTGGCGGCGGCTCCGTGTCATACAACGCGATGAAACTTTCTCTATGATTTTTTTCTCCGCGAGACGGAATATATGGAGTTGGAGTTGAGGTCGGTGGATGTCCAGGGGGCCCACAAGATAGGGGGGCGCGCCCTAGGGGGGGGGCTGTCTCGTGGACAGGCCCTGGGCCCCCTGGTGTATTTCTTTCGCCCAGAAATTCTTATTAATTCCAAAAAGTGCCTCCGTGGATTTTCAAGACATTCCGAGAACTTTTCTTTTCTACACATAAAACAACATCATGGCAGTTCTGCTGAAAACATCGTCAGTACGGGTTAGTTTCATTCAAATCATGCAAGTTAGAGTCCAAAAAAGGGCAAAAGTGTTTGGAAAAGTAGATACGTTGGAGACGTATCAGGCAATGGCGCCAGAAAAGAGCTTGATGTCTACTACACAACCTTCTTCTTGTAGACGTTGTTGGGCCTCGAAGTGCAGAGGTTTGTTGGACAGTAGCAAATTTCCCTCAAGTGGATGACCTAAGGTTTATCAATCTGTGGGAGGCGTAGGAGGAAGATGGTCTCTCTCAAACAACACTGCAAGCAAATAACAAAGAGTCTCTTGTGTCCCCAACACACCGAATACAATGGTAAATTGTATAGGTGCACTAGTTCGGCGAAGAGATGGTGGTACAAGTGCAATATCGATGATAGATATAGGTTTTTGTAATCTGAAAATATAAAAACAGCAAGGTAACTAATGATAAAAGTGAGCACAAATGGTATTGCAATGCTTCGAAACAAGGCCTAAGGTTCATACTTTCAGTAGTGCAAGTTCTCTCAACAATAATAACATAAGTGGATCATATAACTATCCCTCAACATGCAACAAAGAGTCACTCCAAAGTCACTAATAGCGGAGAACAAACGAAGAGATTATTGTAGGGTACGAAACCACCTCAAAGTTATCCTTTCCGATCGATCTATTCAAGAGTCCGTAGTAAAATAACACGAAGCTATTCTTTCCGTTCAATCTATCCTAGAGTTCGTACTAGAATAACACCTTAAGACACAAATCAACCAAAACCCTAATGTCACCTAGATACTGCAATGTCACCTCAAGTATCCGTGGGCATGATTATAAGATATGCATCACACAATCTCAGATTCATCTATTAAACCAACACAAAGTACTTCAAAGAGTGCCCCAAAGTTTCTACCGAAGAGTCAAGACAAAAACGTGTGCCAACCCCTATACATAAGTTCACAAGGTCATTGAACCCGCAAGTTGATCACCAAAACATACATCAAATAGATCACGTGAATATCCCATTGTCACCACAGATAAGCACATGCAAGACATACATCAAGTGTTCTCAAATCCTTAAAGACTCAATCCAATAAGATAACTTCAAAGGGAAAACTCAATCCATTACAAGAGAGTAGAGGGGGAGAAACATCATAAGATCCAACTATAATAGCAAATATCACGATACATCAAGATCATGCCAAATCAAGAACATGAGAGAGAGAGAAATCAAACACACAGCTACTGGTACATACCCTCAGCCCCGAGGGTGAACTACTCCCTCCTCATTATGGAGAGCGCCAGGATGATGAAGATGGCCACCGGTGAGGGATCCCCCCCTCCGGTAGGGTGCCGGAACATGATCCCAATTGGTTTTTCGTGGCTACAGAGGCTTGCGGCGGCGGAACTCCCGATCTCTGTGCTCCTGGATATTTTCGGGGTATATGGGTATATATAGGAGGAAAAAGTAGGTCGGTGGAGCTGCGAGGGGCCCACGAGGGTGGGGGCATGCCCAGGGGGGCAGGCGTGCCTCCCTGCCTTGTGGCCTCCTCACTTATTTCTTGACGTCCACTCCAAGTCCTCTGGATCACGTTTGTTCCAAAAATCACTCTCCCAAAGGTTTCATTCCGTTTGGACTCCGTTCGATATTCCTTTTCTGCGAAACACTGAAATAGGCAAAAAACAATTTGGACTGGGCCTCCGGTTAATAGGTTAGTCCCAAAAATAATATAGAAGTGTATAATAAATCCCATTAAACATCCAAAACAGATAATATAATAGCATGGAACAATCAAAAATTATAGATACGTTGGAGACATATCATCCAGCTGCAGGCACTCTCCCTCTTCATGTGAATCTTGCAAAATAAGGGAGAAAAAGCATGAGAATAGCATCATAAAGTGTAATAACAGTCCATAATGCAATAAATATCAACATAAAAACATGATGCAAAATGGACGTATAAACTCCCCCAAGCTTAGACCTCGCCTGTCCTCAAGCGAAAGCCAAAGTCGATAATCATGACCACATGTTTAGAGATAGAGGTGTCGATTAAAAAAATACGAACATGAAGGCATCATGATCTTCTTTAGAACAACAATATATTGTCATATAACTTCTCATGCTAAAGTGATAGTTCATTCACAAGGTAAAGTATGAACCATAATTAAACTTCATTGAAAACTAACAAACTATGATCTCAGTCATTGATGCGATTGCAATTGTCATAATGTCAGAAAGAGTCAATGTAAGAGCTTTTATTTAGAAAGTTCACATACTCAACCATCATTTAGTCTTTCATAATTGCTAACACTCACGCGATACCTATGAGATCAAAGCTTCAGTCAAACACATAGAAAGATAGGGGCTTATAACTTCGCCTCCCAACCATTTACCTCAAGGGTAATGTTAACGATAATAACTCATGATCACCTATATCCGAATAGATATGTGTGTCTAGATCTTTCCCCAACACATGATGCTTGCGAAAAACGGAGAAAAAAGGAATGGTGAAGATCACCATGACTCTTGCATAAGGGTAGGTAATTTAAAGGTAAAAGATAGGCCCTTCATAGAGGGAAGCAGAGGTTGTCATGCACTTTTTATTTGGATGCACAAAATCTTAATGCAAAGGAACGTCACTTTATATTTCCACTTGTGATAGAGAACTTTATTATGCATTTCGTCACTTTTATTTCTTCCCCATCACAAGTTCGTACAAAGCTTATTTTCCTCACACTAAAAGATCATACCTATTTAGAGAGTAATTTTTATTGCTTTGCACCGATTACAACTTACTTGAAGGATCTTACTCAATCCATAGGTAGGTATAGTGGACTCTCATGACATGAAACTGGGTTAACTGTTTTTGGATGCACAATTAGTATCTCTACTTAGTGCAAATTTTTGGCTAGCATGGGATGAAAAGGAAGCTCCACATGTTGGAAGATCCATGACAATATAACTTCTATTTGGATATAAGAAAACATAACTCATTACATTGTCTTCTTTGTCTAACATCGACTCATTAGCATATAATATTTTAATGAGTGCTCGCAGTAATAAAAGATGTACAAGATACTATATTTATATGTGAGACCTCTCTTTCCTTATCACTTCTCATTAATTGCAACAATGACTAGTACTATTTTTGTCAACCTTCAACAAATTTCATGCATTATACTTCTTATATGTGAAGTCATCGCTCTCCATATGATATTATATAATCTTTTTCATTTCCTTTATTCTTTTTCATCTCTAAGAGCAAAGCAAGAAAGTAAAACACTCAACTCAAAACTAATCTTTATTATATAACTCTCATACTCGATTACATAGATAGATCTGAAGCAAAAACTTAAATACTAGATCATACTAAAACTTTTATTCGACTAGATCATGATTTAACCAAAAGTATCGAACTAAGATAGATGATAATGATAAAGATGTGATGGTGATACGATATCGGGGCACCTCCCCCAAGCTTGGCACCAACCAAGGGGACTGCGATACCCGTGTACTCAAGTCTTCTTCTTCGGAGGTGGTGGTGCAATATTCTTGGCATGATGCCTTGCAGAATGCGTTTCTACTCCTTGAGCTTATTAATTTGCGGCCTAAGATCCATAATTTCCTTGTAGCGCTTTCCTATGACAGTTAAAGCATCATCCACCCATGGATGCATCCTGGCTACAGAGGAAGAAGCAACACTCTTTTTCAAGTTATTGTAAGAGATAAATTTGGCATTGGGAGGTTTGACCGAATTGGCGGGCTCGATTTCTTGAATTCCACATGCATGTCGCCAGGTTGAGGTAGATAAGTGACTTATTGATCCTCCTCCATGGAGTCCACTCTTTTCAGGTCAGCTTCTATTCCTTCATCGGCTAACCCCTATAAGGGTCAACTTCACCGTACACTCTGGGATCTGTCGTGAGCTGAGAGACACGACTCTCCCCGTATGATTCTTGCGAAGCCATACTTTGAGATCTGCTAGAAAAAGAGTACAAAACAAGAATAAAGGATATTATCGCAATACAGTGGTCAAAACCTTCGCGAGATTATATAATGAATTTTTACTGTGCAATATAAGTAATCTAGGAGAAAATGGAGTCTGTACGGTGCACGAGGGCTCCACAATCTCGGGAGGCGCACCCAGGGGGTAGGGTGCACCCCCAGGCTTGTCGCCTGCTCGTGCGCATTATGGACTACACTCATTTTTTTCATAATTTTTTAAATATTCCCAAACGGAGTAAAATTGCTTTTATGGAACTTTTGGAGTCGGTTTACTTACCATATCAAATACCTATTCCCTTTCAGAGTTCTGGAGTGTTCTGAAAAGTTTCCTTTATCTATTCCTCCGGTGTTATGGAATGAATAATATTAGCCTCAACATTTATAGGCATACCTCGGATGTAATGCCTGATTCTTTGTCCATTCACCACCTTCGGGTTGGTGCCTTCGGCGTTGTTGATCTTGATAGCACTGGACCGATAAACTTCTTCCATAATGTAGGGTCCTTTCCATTTGGAAAGGAGTTTTCCTACAAAAATCTTAAGAATTGTGTAGCAGGACCTGGTCACCTACCTTAAATTCCCACTTTTGTATTCTTTTATGGTGCCATCTTTGACCTATTCGTTAAATAGTTTAGCATTTTCATAGGCTTGGGTTCTCCATTCATCAAGTGAGCTAATATCAAATAACCTCTTTTCACCGACAAGTTAAGGCATAGTTGAGCTCTTTAATTGCCCAAAAAGCTTTATGTTCTAATTCAAGAGGCAAATGACATGCTTTTCCATAAACCATTTTACAAGGAGACATACCCATAGGATTTTTATAAGCAGTTCTATAAGCCCATAATGCATCGTCAAGTTTGTTAGACCATTTTTTTCTAGATCTGTTGACAGTATTTTGCAAAATTAGTTTGAGATCAGCAATACTAGTTGGAATAGCTTCTACCCACTTAGTAACGTAATCAACAACAACTAAAATATGAGTATACCCATTGGAGAAAGGAAAAAGTCCCATATAATCAAATCCCCAAACATCAAATGGTTCAATTACAAGTGAATAGTTCATAGGAATTTCCTGACGTCTACCAATATTACCAATTCTTTGCCATTCATCACAGGATAAAACAAACTGGCTTGCATCTTTGAAAAGAGTAGGCCAATAAAAACCATATTTTAATACCTTGTGTGCAGTCATGTCTCCCACATGGTGTCCTCCATATGCCTCAGAGTGACACTTCCATAGGATTTGTTCATATTCACGCTCGAGTATACAACATCTAATAATACCATCTACTACTTCTTTATAAAGATGTGGGTCATCCCAAAAGTAATGTCTTAAATCAAAGGAAAACGTTTTCTTTTGTTGGTATGTGAAACTAGGTGGTATATATATTTAGCAACAATGTAATTGGCATAGTCTGCATACCAAGGGGTGTTACGAGAAGCATTTATGACAGCTAGTTGTTCATCGGGAAAGCTATCATCAATAGGTGTTGGGTCATCAAGAATATTTTCTAACCTAGACAAGTTATCAGCTACTGGATTCTCAACTCCCTTTCTATCAATAATATGCAAGTCAAATTCTTCTAACAAAAGAACCCACCTAATGAGTCTAGGTTTAGCATCTTTCTTTTCCATAAGGTATTTAATAGCAGCATGATCAGTGTGCATAGTTACTTTAGAATCAACAGTGCAAGATCTGAACTTATCACATGCAAACACAACTGCTAATAATTGCTTCTCAGTGGTAGCTTAATTTATTTGAGCATTATCTAAGTTTTACTAGCATAATGAATAACATTTAATTTCTTATCAGCTCTTTGTACAAAAATAGCACCAACTGCATAATTGCTACTTCTTGAGCTTGTGTTGATATTTTACTTCAAGAGGAAAGGGTGATGCAGCAAAGTAGAGATAAGTATTTTCGTCAGTTAAGAACCAAGATATCAATCCAATAGGAGGCACAAGCAAGTCCCCAATATGTGCACCTGCACAAACTAAAAAACACTTGCACGCAACGTGAAAAAGTGGTTGTCAATCCCTTCACGGTCACTTGCAAGAGTGAGATTTAATAGAGATAGATATAAAAGATAAGCAAAAGGTAAAATAAAGTAAATATAAATAAATTGCAGCAAGGTATTTTTGGGTTTTGGGTTTTATAGATATGAAAATATATGATGGAAACTAGACCCGGGGGCCATAGGTTTCACTAGAGGCTTCTCCCTTGAAGAAAACACACGGTGGGTAAACAAATTACTGTTGAGCAATTTATAGAAAAGCGCAAAGTGATGACGATATCTAAGGCAATGATCATAAATATAGGCATCACGTCTGTGACAAGTAGACCGACTCCTGCCTGCATCTACTACTATTACTCCACACATCAACCGACTCCTGCCTGTATTTAGAGTATTAAGTTCATAAGAATAGAGTAATGCCTTAAGCAAGATGACATGATGTAAAGGGATAAACTCAAGCAATATGATATACCCATCTTTTTATCCTTAATGGCAACAATACAATACGTGCCTCGCTACCCCTACTGTCACTGGGTGAGGACACCGCAAGATTGAACCCATCACAAAGCACCTCTCCCATTGTAAGAAAAGCCAATCTGGTAGGTCAAACCAAATTGATAGATCGGAGAGAAATACTAAGCTATCTAAATCATGCATAAAAGAGTTCAGAAAAGACTCAAACAATATCCATAGATAATCTGATCATAAATCCACAATTCATCGGATCTCAACAAACGCACCTTAAAAGAAGATTACATCGAATAAATCACCAAGAACATCGAGGAGAACATTATATTGAAGATCAAAGAGAGAGAAGAAGCCATCTAGCTACTAGCTATGGACCCCTAGGTCTGTGGTAAACTACTCACGCAACATCGGAAGGGCAGCAAGGTTGGTGTAGAGGCCCTTCATGATCAAATCCCCCTCCGGCAGAGTGACGAAAAAGGCCCAAAGATGGGATCTCACGAGGATAGAAGCTTGTAGCCTCGGAAAAAGTATTTTTGGTGTGACCTCTAGTGTAAGGGGAATATTTGAGGATTTATAGTGCGAAGATTCGGGTTGGAAGGTCTACGAGGGGCCCACAAGCCCTGGGGGCACGCCCCCTCTGGAGGGCACCCCTACGGCTTGTGTGTGATGCCCCTGTTTCAATCGTACACTAATCATACATGCAAATGTGTACGATCAAGATCATGGACTCACGAGAAGATATCACAACACAACTCTAGACATAAATCAAAATAAGACAAGCTTTATATTACAAGCCAGGGGCCTCGAGGGCTCGAATACATAGCTCGATACACAAGAGTCAGCGGAAGCAACAATATCTGAGTACATACATAAGTTAAACAAGGATGCCTTAAGAAGGCTAGCACAAAAGCAACATGATCGAAGAGGAAAGGCCACCTGCCTGGGACCTCCTAAACTACTCCTGGTCATCGGCGATCTTCACGTAGTAGCATCCATCGGTGGTGGCATCTAGCTCCAGGGATCCACCATCTGGTTGCAACAACCGGAAAGAAGAAAGAAGGGGAAAAAGGGGGTAGCAAAGCAACCGTGAGTACTCATCCAAAGTACTCGCAAGCATCAGATCTATACTAAGTATGCATTGGTATCAAATGGAAGGTTTGTATCTGTTGACTGAACTGCAGAATGCCAGAATAGAGGGAGAAGGCCTAGCCTATCAAAGACTAGCATCTTCAAGCAGCTTGAAGCATCTTGCAGCATGTAGAAGAGTAAAGAATAACAGTTTAATTATCAAACATGTTGTAACATTAATGCCCAGAGATCCTTCCTTGACTCCCTGCAAGAAAGCAATCCCGGAGCCACATATCTCAAGTATCCATTTGTACTTGTATAAGATCAGGATATAAGTCTGAACGTCCGTTAGTGGACATGACTATTAATAGATAATCTTCCTTGCAGGGGTGCACCACGTTTTCCAACACGCTTGATTACTCTGGCTGGACACACTTTCCTGGGTCATGCCCGACCTCGGAAGATCAACACGTCGCGGCCCTACCTAGGCTCAGCAGAGAGGTCCCCGCCGGTCTAGCTCCTAAGCACTCCGGGGTCTAGGCCCATCGCTCGTTGCACTCCGGGTCGTTGCACGCAGGGCGGACCTAGGCACCACCTCTGGGGTGCCGGCCCAGCCGTGCTGCACTGCTGAACTGGATGTCTGACAAAGCTTCGGCTGATACCACGATGTCGAGGCCCATAACTATTCTCACGTGGTGGTTGGTGCGTAAAGGCCTGAGGCCAACTCAGAACAAATACCCAAACCATTGTGTATTATTAGCTTGCGGAGACGAGTAGAGACTCACGATCGAAAGTGAAACCGTCGCCCCATCTCGTGGACTTACGACAAGGGCCTAGAATGCCCGGCCGTGCCACATAACCATCTTGCGGGTGCTCTCCGGGCTCACTCGACTTTCACCAAGGTCTCAAGTAAAGTCAATGTAACCGTGTGTCCAAACATCAAGGGGAAAACCCGAGGAATCACCCTCGGTGAATTTGACTCGATGTAATCATCAAAGTGAACGTAAGAGGAACCACCCTCGAGGTTCACACTTGAGGTGTTGCACGACAGAGCTATATCAGGAATGGTGAAGGAGGAACCACCCTCGATGACCTCAACCGAATAGCTACACTACAGAGATCTCATCAGGAGTGATGTATGAGGTTCCACCCTCGCCACTTGATGGTAACTCTGCAGAGTCGAGCAACAAAAAGGGGCGTGATGTGATGTGAGGTGTCCAGCTCTGGTCATCGATCATGTTGATCGAGTCGTCGATGATGAAGCAGGGGCAACAAGGACAAGGTGGGGGTCACTTATGGATCACTAGACAACCTATACTAAGCAGTTTAGGATAAGCAGGTAGGTAACAATAAGCAGGTACAAAAGCAGGCTATGCATCAGAATAGGAGCAATCAATTATAGTAGCAAAGTCTAATGCAAGAATTAGAGAATAGAATGGGCGATATCGGGATGATCAAGGGGGGGGGGCTTGCCTGGTTGCTCAGACAAGGAGGGTCGTCGGTGACGTAGTCCATCACAGTGGCATCAACAACGGTCTCAGGGTCTACCGGAGAGAAGAGGGGGAAGAAACAGTAAATACATGCAAACATATGCATAACATGACAATAAGCAAGGCTAGAGGTGTTCTAACGCAGAGCTAGGCGATACTAGCGAAAGGGGAAACAATCGGGAAAGTTTTCCCGGTTCCGGACGTCTGTCAGACAGATGAACCGGAGGGGAAAGGTTGCATGTTCACCATGCTATGGATGTGCGGTGGACGAACGGATGTGAGGCTAGAGGTGTTCTAACGCAGAGCTACGGATGTAAGGCTAGAGGTGTTTTAACGCAGAGCTAGGCGATACTAGCGAACGGATGTTCACCATGCTTCGTCTTTAGAGTGATGCGACCACTGGACCTTGAGGAACTTGATCGTCTTCTAACGTGTGCGGCGTTCAGCTTGGTCGAGAATGCAGACCGGATGCTCTTTATAGGAGAGGTCCTATTGCAACTCAAGCACTTCATGATCCACTGCTCGAATTGGGTCCTTGAAGCAGCAGCGGAGTTGTGACACGTGGAACACATCATGAACCTAAGAAAGGTTCGACGGAAGCTCCAACTGGTATGCCAATTTTCCACGCCTTTCAGAAATAGTGAATGGACCAATATAGCGAGGAGCTAGCTTGCCCTTGATCCCGAAGCGGTGAGCACCCTTCATTGGTGTGACTCGAAGATAAGCCTTTTCGCCAGGTTGATAGACCATGTCCTTATGATGACGGTCATACTGACTCTTTTGACGTGACTGAGCAGTCTTGAGATTCTCGTGAATGACGCGGACTTGTTCTTTGGCGTGTTGGATAATATTCGGACTAAAGAGTGGCCGTTCCCCAGTTTCTGACCAATTCAGAGGGGTTCGACACTTTCGTCCATATAACACTTCAAAGGGGGCCATCTTCAGACTAGCTTGATAGCTATTGTTGTAGGAGAACTCAGCATACGGGAGAGATTCCTCCCATTACCTGCCAAAGAAAATAACACAAGCTCGAAGCATGTCTTCGAGAACTTGATTGACGCGTTCAACTTGTCCCTGCGACTGAGGGTGAAAAGTAGTGCTTAAAGACAGATGAGTTCCCATAGCTTCTTGGAAACTTGCCTAGAATCTTGAAGTGAATAAGTTGCCATGGTCTGAGCTGATTACCAGCGGAATACCGTGAAGTGAAACAATTCTGGACATATAGAGAGTTGCCAACTGACTAGCAGTGATGGTTTCTTTGACGGCCAGGAAGTGTGCAACTTTGGAAAGCCGGTCAATGACGACAAGAATGGCATCATTACCTTTCTTTGATTTGGGAAATCCAGTGATGAAGTCCATTTCAGCATGGTCCCATTTCCATTCAGAATAGAGATAGGTTGCAGAGTTCCAGCGGGCCTTTGGTGTTCTGCTTTGATACGACGGCAAACATCACATTCAACAACATAACGAGCAATGTCTTGCTTCATATTTGACCACCAGAATCTTTGACGAATGTCTTGGTACATCTTGGTGCTACCGGGATGAATAGACAAAGGCGTATCGTGAGCTTCTTTCATAAGTTCCTTAGTCATATCCAGGTTTTTCTCCTTACAGGTAGCACCATAACGTTATGTAGTACAAAGTGCCATCATCAGCAACAGTGAAGAATCAGGGCTTTCCTCCTATGAGGTAGCATTTAATCTTCTCAACTTGAGAGTCATATCCCTGAATTCTCTTGATGGAGTCCAAGAGATCTGGTTTGACAGCCAGGGTATTTAGGGAACCCTGGGAAACAACATGAAGGTTCATCTTGCGGAATTCTGGAGTAGGGGGTGCAAGTGCACCAGGAGGAACAATATGGAGGTTCAGCTTTCTGAATTCTTCAACAAGCGAGGGATGAACTTTTTGAACCTCGAGGTGATTGCAATATGACTTGCGGCTCAAAGCATCAACCATTACATTAGCCTTGCCAGGGGTATAGGAAATACCCAAGTCAAAATCTGCTACCATCTCCATCCATCTCTGCTGACGGAGGTTCAGGTCTGGCTAGGTAAACAGATACTTCAGACTTTGGTGGTCGGTGAAGATCTCACAATGATTACCAAGAAGGTAATATTGCCACTGTTTCAGTGCATGTATAACGGCAGCAAGCTCGAGGTCGTGAACTGGGTAGTTCTCTTCGTGAGGGCGCAATTGACGAGAGGCATACGCAATCACTCTGCGCTCTTGCATTAGGACACCGCCTAATCCTTGACGTGAAGCGTCGCAGTAAATGACGAAGTCCTTCTTAGTATCAGGTGGAGAAAGCACTAGGGCAGAAGTCAACTTGTCTTTGAGTGACTGGAAACTTTCCTGACACTTTTCTGTCCAATCAAACTTGACGCCCTTGTGTAGCAGACCAGTCAGGGGCTTGGCAATCTTGGAGAAGTTCTTGACAAATCGACGGCAATAGCTGGCGAGCCCGAGAAAACTTCTGACTTGCTTGACATTCTTCGGAGGAGTCCATTCGAGAATAGCCTGAACTCGCTCGGGGTTGAAGGCAATACCATCCTTGGAGATGACATGCCCAAGATAGGTCACTTCAGGAAGCCAGAATTCACACTTGGAATACTTAGAATACACTTGATGCTCTCGAAGTTTTACCAAAACAAGTCGAAGGTGTTCGGCATGTTCTTCTTTATTCTTGGAATATACAAGGATATCGTCCAAATAAACCACAACGAACTTGTCGAGGTATTCCATGAATATATAGTTCATCAGACGAGAGAATGTTGCAGGAGCATTTATCAAACCAAAGGACATAACGGTGTACTCGTATGAACCATAGCGAGTAACGAAGGCGGTCTTGGGAATATCCTATTTACGAACCCGAATCTGATGGTAACCCAACCTCAAATCAAGTTTGGAGAATACTGAGGAGCCAGCAAGTTGATCATACAAATCGTTGATTCTGGGAAGCAGATACTTGTTCTAAATTGTTGCCTGGTTGATAGGTCGGTAATCTTGGACCAAACGATTCGTACCATCCTTCTTGTTGACAAAGAGAGAAGGTGCTCCCCAAGCAGATGAACTTGGACGAATGAAACCCTTATGAAGAGATTTGTCGATTTCCTCCTTAAGTTCAAGGAGCTCATGTGGCAGCATCTTGTAGGGTCAGTTGGCAATAGGAGTTGTGCCCGGTTTCAAGTCTATGACGAATTCAACAGCTCTAGCAGGGGGTATTCCTGGAAGTTCTTCTAGGAAGACATCTTTGAAATCACACACAACCAGAATGTTCTCTATACCCTCAAGAGGTGAAGCATTCAATGCATTTAGAACATATATCTGGTTCTCGGCATCCTGAGCTGCTCGAGTTGAGTAATGGACTGTCTAGCCAGAAGGGTGAGTGAGCTGGACTGTCCTTGTAGCACAGTCTATCAGAGCATTATGGGTTGTTAACCAATCCATACCAAGAATGATGTCTATGCTGGAAGGTCCGAGTACAATGACAGAAGCCGGAAATAGTAGACCTCCAATTTCGATTTGGTTGTGAGGGCTTAACATTGTGGTTTGCCACTTGGATCCCGGAGATTGAATCGCTAAAGGAGTGGGCAAATTTTCCGTATCTAACCCATGTAGCCAATAAAATTGTTGGGACATGAAAGCATGTGATGCTCCTGAATCAAAGAGAACAGAAGCTAGCACTAAACGCGAAGGGTACCCATCAAATTTTTTTGAGGACTCACGAGTTTCTTCAATTTTGACATGGGTGACTTGACCACCACTCATAGCAGGCGGTCTGGCACTACAATTTCTGATAGGGTGGTTTCGACGGCCCTTCCCATGGCCAATAAGAGGATGTGAAGCATTTTGGGGTTGACCCTGGCGGCAGTTGATAGCAAGGTGTCCTGGCTGTCCACACTTGTGGCATAAACCATCATTATGGGGAGGAGATACAACATTGGACTCTCCACCCTGAGTCATTAGCAGTCTCGGCGGCGGAGGCAGACGAGGTGCGACATAAGACGGCCTTGGTGTTGGAGCAGGTCGGTGATGAACATTGTGTGGGATCCAGACTCGACGTTTCTGAGTAGGCTGACTCAAGGATGGGCCAACATTGCGAGTACGCTTGAGCGACTCCCGGTACTCAGTCAGACCAATTTCAGTTTGGAAAGCTTGGCTGACAAGCATCACAAAGTCTGCACAATCATGAGCAACAAGTGTGAGCTTTATATCGGGATGCAGTCCTTCACGAAATTTCTCCTGCTTGCGAGCATCAGTGCAGACGTCATCCACAGCATAGCGAGATAATTCAAGGAATTTCCTCTAATATTCATCCACAGTCATTAAGCCTTGTGAGAGTTTGCGGAACTCCTTCTTCTTCTGGTCCATCAAGCCTTGAGGAATGTGTCGTGCACGGAAGGCTAACTGAAATTCCTGCCAAGTGGTTACAGTCTCTACAGGCGGCATACTACTGTGGCTTTCTCACCACTACAAAAAAAGACACATCCGTGACATTTTGGGCCGAACGAAATTTTATTTTGTCATACTTATGACACTTCTATGACGATAATTGTGACAAAACCCGGTATCATCATAGATGTGGTGGGCTCCTACTTCTATGACAAAAAATCATGACAGAAAATGGGCTTTTCGTCCTGGCTGGGCCGGAGACGCAGCTGCATGACATTCTTTGGGCCGTCCATGACGGAAAAAACCGTGGTAGAAGCAAGGGCGAGGAAAATTTTGGGGAGTTCCCGGATACGGTGGGAGGTCGGGGGCCGAGCGATGCGCGTTTCTCTCGTACACGTACGCGCGTGTGTGCGAGGCGTTGGCTCTAACTAAACCCGAGCGAGGCATTGGGCTCTAACGGAACTCGAGCGATTGCACTGCAGGCTACGCGTTACTGAACCCGAGCGATCGATCGATGGCTGTTAACTGAACCCGATCGAGCGATTCCTTCGCTACTGCTGCTAACTGAAGCCGATCGATGCTGCCTCTGGATGAACAGTGAGTGTTGCAGGGGGCGTTTGGATGAATAGTGAGCGGTGGGGGTGGATGAACAGGACCCCGTGGCATTGCCTCTAGATGAACAGGACCCCGATCGATCGAGACAGTTGGGGCTGGATGAACAGGACCCCATGGAGGGCTGGATGAATAGGACGACCCCGTGGAGGGCTGGATGAACAGTAGACGATGGAGGGGTGGATGAACAGTAGCCCGTGGAGGGGTGGTTGAACAGGAGCCGGTGGAGTAGCGCGCGGTGGATGCTGGATGAATAGTCGCAGGTGGAGGCTGGAGGAGGTCGACGGTGGATGAACAATAGCCCGTGGAGGCTAGGGGAGGTCGATGGTGGAGATGATCAGTATCCCGTGGAGTCCCGTTTTGCGGTACGCCACACCCCTCCCGATGAACAGGACCCCCGTTTCGACCGTAGTGCTCCAACACAAGTCCCTTTCGTCCGTTTTGCAGTACGCCACACCCTTCCCGATCAACAGGACCCCCGTTTCGACCGTAGGAGTTTCGTTTCCTCAGTTTTGCGGTACGCCAGACCCCTCCCGATGAACAGGATCCCGATTCGAACGTGGCCGGTCGAACACAAGGCCGTTTCCTCCGTTCTGCTGTACGCCAGGCCTCGTTTCCATCGCTTGTTCTGTCCAAGCCAGTTGGCTCCCACGCGTTCTATTGCCTCCCGATGAACACAACGCATTCCGTTGCCTCCCCATGAACACGAGCATTCTGTTGCCTCCCCATGAACACAACGACGATGCAGTTTCTCCGTTCCGACCCAGCCATGTACACGAGCCCTGGCCGTACGTATGCGCGAGTAGGCGTTTGAGACCCCGCCCGTATGTACGTACGTGGCCGTATTTTCTTTCTTGCACCCTGGCCGTTGTACGTATGTGTACATGCTACGTGCGCGCCTCTACTATGACATGTGCGCGCCTCTACTAAGAAACGTGCGCGCCTCTACATCGACCAGTATGTACATACATGTTCGCGACCAGAATGACAACGCTACGTACGCTTTGACCAGGTGGATCCTGACTGTCAGGCACTTCCTTGCGTGCGAAGATGTAGTTCGTGGGTCCCAGCAGTCAGGGGGGCGAATCGTTTTTTTTGCCCGGACGCACTTCCTTGCGTGGGAAGATGTAGCTGGTGCGTCTCAGTAGTCAGGGGGAAACATTTCTTTTGCGAAATACGATGGCCTGTTCGGTGGGTCCCTGCTGTCAGGTGGAGGAATAATTATTTTGTGCGTAATGAGGAGGCACTTCCTTGCGGCCGTCGTGGACCCAACTGTCTCTCCACGTACAATACTCTTCCGATGGAAGTCGTTCCTTGACCATGTTGACCACGCCATGCCGAGATCACCAGGGCAGTGGACGACGGCGAGGCCTAGGAAGGGGACGACATGGAGCCAGGAAAGACGTAGCAGTGGAAGCCCGCGTGGAGAGGAGTACGAGCGTTCACTGGTTCGGCTACGGTGTGAGGCTGCCGTCGCTGCAAAATAACATGGGGTGTGGGTGAGTAGAGGGATGGCCTGGCTAGCGGTGGGAGTAGTAGGGGGCGGTGAGGCCTCCACGACATCACAGTCGGCCACGGGAGGCAGGAGCACGCGGCACGACCGGCGCTGGTTTGGGTGGCTGGAGCAAGAAGACTAGAGGTTGAAGAAGCACTACGGCCGTTGGATGGACATCGTACGGTCACTGGAGCTAGAATCGTTCATATTGACTAAGTTGACAAAGCCCTCCGTCCCCGTCAACTTAGTTGTCCCACAAGTCATCCTCCCACTATGGTGGGTCCCAGCTAGCAGGGGGGTATTCATTTTTTTGTGCGTAATAAGGAGGCACTTCCTTGCGTGCGAAGATATAGCCGGTGGGCCTGACCTGTCAGTGGGGGGAACATTTTTTTCGCGAAATACAGAGGCCCTTCCGGTGGGTCCCAGCTGACAGGTGGAGGAATCATTATTTTGCGCGTAATAAGGAGGCATTTCCTTGTGTGCGGTTATGAACCCAGCTGTCAGCCTCTCCACATACAGTCCACGTCCAATGGATGTCGTTCGTTGACCACATTGACCAGGACGCGCCGAGAGCACCATGGCGGTGGATGATGTTGAGGCCTAGGAAGGGAACGACACAGAGCCAGGGAAGACTCGGCAATGGTTGCCCACGCGGTGGGGTGTACGAGGGGTTACTGGTCCGGCTGCCGTAGCCGGAAAATAACAGGAGGTGTGGGTGAGTAGAGGAATGGCCTGGCCAGCAATGAAGTAGGGTGGGGCAGTGCGGCCTGTGCGGCAGCACAGGCGACCACGGGAGGCGGGAGCAGGCAGTCCCACCGGAGCTGGTTTGGGCGGCTGGAGCAAGAAGATCAGATATTGAAGAAGCAGCACGGCCATTGGATTAACATCCAACGGTCACTACTGCTAGAATCGTTTGTGGACTAAGTTGACAAAGCCAAAGTACATGTCAACCTAGTAGAGCCACAAGTCAGCTTCCAAATCTGTCCCAAACAGCATACAACTCGAAATTTCCAGCCTGATTCAAATTAATTTTAAATCTAAATATAACTTAATTTAAATTCAATGAAATATTACCCGCACAAAAACAATGAAATTTAAAATATCAAAATCCGAGAGAAAACAATATTTTGGAACTAATTGCCTGTTTGCTGTATTTTTCATTTTACAGCCCATTTATTATTACTTATAGCCCATTTTCTGGGCAAAATGCATACCTCCTCGTCTTGAAAGATTTCCGGCCCGGCGGGGCGTAGAAAAGCAAGTAGGCCTACGTTGGTTATTCTGCAAAAAACAAAATAGCTGGCTAGCCATTTTCAGAAAAAAAAACTGGGTTGGTCATGTGCTAAACATATGAAATAAAAGCCTGGTCTAGACGGGCCAAGGGTCCCGCACAACCCAGTTGATACCCTTCTTCGTCCCAAAAAATCAAAATTACTGCGTGCACTGCTGGGTCCCTACTGTCATCCTCACCATGTACAATCATCTCCTTATTCCTCTCAGTTGTTGACCATGTTGACAACACCGGAGGGTGGCGCCGCGGCGAGCGAACCAAGGCGGAGGATGATGGTTTTGCCTCGGACGGGAACGAACAGGAGCCGGGGAAGATGTGCAGAGTTTTAAGGTGCAATGTGGCCACGATGCATGCGCGACAACACAACCAGCCGTGGGAGGCGGGAGCAAGCGGTCCCGCCGGCGCTGGTTTGGCTTTGGCGGCCCGAGGAAGAAGAGACTGAAGAAACATGACTGATGTTGAATGTGAATCCAACGGTTAAGGTTGGCACAATCGTTTGTTGACTAAGCAGACAACAAGTAGCATACTTTTTTATATATAGGAAGAAAATAAAAATTGGGCTCATTGGCCTGATAACATTCCCGAAACTGCGACCGTTCAATCTTGTGTCGCAACTAAAACTGCGAGGAAAATGCGTTCATCTGCCGTCCTCCTCACAGAGAATGTTCGCCACATAAGTGACTAGCACCCTTGGTTTTCAACTAAGAGGTCTTGGGTTCGAGTCCTAGGAACTCTCAATTTTGTCCTCCTTCCTTCCTCGCAAAAAAGGGAAAGAAAATCAAAGACTTTGGAAGGCTTATAGAACAAGCTACTGTACCAGTAAAGAGATGTTGCAGAGTTATAGAAAAAAGAGAGACGTGCTCCTGTAGCTGGTTCGAATCCAAACCTAGACTATGACTATATATGGTGCTATGCTACTCTGCAAGTAATGAAACTGACATATCCAATGTTCGCTTCTCCTCTTCTCTACTTACTCTGCCTAGCATCAGAAGCTCTGACCACATCAACCATGTCCGCTGGCTGCTCGTCCACCTGCTCTTCAGCAGGCAACAACCAGATATGCGCCAAGTCGCCACCCGTACCATCGCCAGTGGGTCTCATCACACCCCTGCCGGCACGCGCACCGCAGCCGATTGCTCATTGCAACCCGCTGACGTCGGTGTGGTGCCACTGCTGCAAATCATGCAGAGTCATCCGTTGCGTCTCAAACATAATCCTCAACCCTGGTCGAGTCTTCTACAAATGCCCGAATCATGGGGTAATAATATGTTTAAGTGTTGTTCTGCTGCTTTCAGTTGCTGAATTTTCTAGTAGTTTGGTTGATGATCTTCCAATTTGATTCGTGCAGAAAAGGGAAGATTCGTGTGATTTGTATTTCTGGGAAGTTGCTGATGTAGGGGAATGCAACTATGCTGATTATTTGGTTAGCTGAGGAATCCCAATACCAGCAGGTTGGGGTGTTGGACAAGTAACTGAAGGAACGACAAAGGAGGAAGATGCAGAGCAGAAGGTTAAAGATGCAGTTCCTCTGATCATGGCCAAGCAAGAGCTGTTGAACGGCCTTGACATCAATGAGGAGATGAAAGAGCTTGAGCAGATAATGGGCAAAATCGATGTGCTCTGTAGGATGATTGTCTCTTTATTTGTAGTATATGTAGCACTCATGATGTATTCAGTGGCTATGACATGAGCACTTTGCTGAAACTAGTAATGAATGAAACCTGTGTAGCAGGCTGGGTGTAGTGTTGTAAACATCTAATGATTTCTATTAACGAAAATCAGGGGGTATCCCCTTTTGCTCATAAATAAATAAATAGCAGAGGCCTTGTCGGGTCAGCTTTATTCTCATTCAAAGACATCAAGCAAATTGCAGTCCAACAACAAACTATGTCATCAAATTCAAGTTTCACAGCCAAATATGAGTACAACTAAACAACAATGTCATCATGTTTTAGTTGTCATACATTCACCAAACACAAATCAACATACATAACAAGTGATGTTCTCACAGCAAAATACTAAACAACATGTTCATCAGGTTTCAGTTGTCATAGAAAACACCATTTCACATAGTAGATAAAAAACGTCTTCTGACAGGCAAATACGACAAAAGCAATGTAATCATCATCCGCAGCAGCAGCGTCAACATCTTCGCCATGTGTATCAGTCTGAATCGTAATTCCCCATGGTGTCATCTTCTTCTTCGTCCTCAACGTCCTCAAACATTGGCTTCTTCTTGATCAACTCTTGTATGTCCATAGCACGACATGCAATCTTTTCGCCGGCGTCATTGACGTGATGGTTCTCAAAGATATTAGGAACATCTGTGTTATCTTGTACATCAGGAGCAGTGTAAGCATCATCTTGTTGTGCAACTTCATTAAACGAATTCCTCTGCTCAAACCTTTGCAATACTCTCCAGTCATCGCTACGTGCAAATGTGTCTTCCAAGAAAAATATCTGTGTTGCTTGATTTGCCAAAATAAAAGGCTCGTTGGTATGGTACGCCGCCTTGACATTGATGGATTTGAAATAATCATCAGCTCTGGGTTTTGCGATCCTGGAAAACAGGTTATACCAACGACAGCACAACAGAACCACACACCGATGATCCTTGGAACTGGAGATATACTACAACTGAACAATGTCTGTTATTTTAGCATACAATTTAGTTGTCTCTTTGTCATACGTATCCGTGCTCATGATGGCACTGCTTTGTGTCTTCCTGCCTTCGTCTCGTGCAAGGGTGTTGTAGCGCACATCTCCAACAACGCAAGATTCATAATGTCTTACCCGAGTATCAGGACCCATTGCTAGTGAATAAAGGGCATCATCAACTGCCTGCCCATCCTCCCGCATCTTTTTAACCTATGGTTAGAAAATAGACAAGTTGATCATCTTATGTACTCAATATATTAAAAAACTGACAGCGCAATTCAAAAGCTTACATGGCTCTTTGAACCATTTCGCAAATCCTGCCATAACCAGTTTGTCAATGTTTCTTGGATTTTGCGGCAGTAACTCCTTTTTGTAGATGCTGCACAACATAGCGATCGCGTCAAACATCTAAATATATAAGAATGTGCTGCAAGTTTAGTAGATTACGATGTATAAGCTGCAGTACTGCACTTACTTGATATAAGGTAGTATCTCAGGACAGTTATTCAACACATACCAAACCATTTTTTTCCAAATCTTTAGGTTTGTCCTCTTGTCGACTCTTCCCTGTAACTCGAACAGAATAATTGAAAACATTGAGCCCGGGATTGTCTTCACCCACCTCTTTGCTAAGCTGATCAGCTGTTTCAATGTATTTTGAGCAGAATGTCAACGCTTCTGTAGCAATGTAGGCCTCTGCAATGGAACCCTCGGGTCTAGCTCTGTTCCTAACATAGCCCTTGAAAGTGCCTAGCCGCCTTTCAATAGGGTACATCCAGCCATACTGTACTGGACCTCTACGTAGTGCCTCATCAGGTAGATGAACAACCAAATGCACCATCACATCAAAGAAGGGTGGAGGATATATCTTCTCAAGGTCGCATAGGATAGTTGGTATCTTGTCTCTAAGATGCTCAAAAGCATCTATCCTGATATTTCTATTGTAGAGTTCCCTGAAGAATTGTCCCAACTCTGCAACTGCTCTGTATAAGTTAGGGCGGCCCAATCCTCTAAGGATAACAGGTAAAACCCTTTGAAGTAGGACGTGGCAGTCATGAGTTTTCAACCATTGTACCTTGTTTCCATCTGCACTGACTCTCCTTTCAGGGTTGGAAGCAAATCCATGTGGGAATCTCACACGTGACAGGACCTCGCACAATTCTTTTCTTTTTACCTAGTCCAAGACGTACACAACTGGTGCCATATCCCGTGGTTTACCTTCATCTTGCACCTGCAAATCCTGTCTGATACCCAGGTGTGTCAAATCAATCCTAGATTTTAAGGTATCTTTCGTCTTGCCTTCAATATTAAGAAGTGTGTCGATAATGCTGTCACATATATTTTTCTTGATGTGCATCACATCAAGATTATGCCGCAGATCCAAATCTTTCCAATACTCCAAGTCCCACATAGTGGACCTTCGGGTAAACAATAATCTCTATTCTACCCTGCCACGCTTCCTTTTCCCGCTACCATTACCAGGATGGTTTCCTGGTGTAATATGCCCGACCTCCTCTAATTCCACTTGCAACTCATCAGCGGTGAGCCTCTTTGGCGCATCACGGTTTTCATGCTTTGCATTGAACACATGTCTTCAGTATTTTCTAGGATGCGGCTTGTCCTTGGCAAGGAAACGGTGGTGTCCAATGTAACAGATCTTGCTAAGTATTGCGTATGACAGCGGATTCCTGTCACAGCGAAGACATGCATTGTAACCATGTGCCGTTCGCCCTGACATAGTGCCCCAAGCCGGATAATCATGGATGCACAAATTAACAGCATGCAGAAAGAAATCAGCTGGTGGGCTGCTATATAGGTCTTGAGTGAGAACACCCCTCCGTAGCTGTTGAAGTTCCTCCACAAGAGGCTCCATGAACAAATCAAAATCCTTTCCAGGACTTTTTGGACCTGGGATGAGCAAGGCCATCATGTAGTTTGATTCTTTGGTGCAGACATTTGGAGGCATGTTGTAAGGGATAACAAGCACTGGCCACATGCTATATGTGGCGCTCTGGTGGCCAAATGGGTTAAATCCGTCTGAACCTAAGGCAAGTCTAATGTTTCTCGGATCAGCAACAAACTTTTTGTGTTTATGATTGAAGCTTTTCCACTCACTACCATGAGATGGATGGCTCATTACATTCTAATCTCTATACTCCTGGTTCCTAGAATGGCACAGTATGTCCTCTCTTGTTTCAGCATCATGAAACAACCTCTGCAATCTTGGTATAATTGGAAAATGTCTCAGAACATTATGAGGAATCCTCTTCACTGCATCGCCATCTTTCCATCTTGATGATTTGCATTTCGGGCATTCACTTAAGTTGGCATAATCCTTCCGGAACAGAACACAATTATTCTTACAAACATGGATCATATCATATCCAATTCCAACTGCACGAAGGAAATTCTTCATTTTACTGTAGGTGTGTGGCAGCTCAGACACATCTGGGAAAGATTTGCGGAAAGCAGCCAACATAGCATCGAATGATTTGTTGGTCATCCGCTCAGATGTCTTCACCTGAAGAAAGGTGAGCCATAGCTGGGAATAATGACAACTTATTTCCTAGGGTGACAACCACGTTGCATTGTTCCAACATGCGGGCCCACCGTTTTTCTTCTGCAGGTGAAAGTTCACGGAATGCACGAACATTTCGTAGCATTGTTTCAATGTTGGTCAAACTCACTGGCTCCGCCGCCACCACCACCACCTCTTGTTCCACCTGACCATCAGGCAGATCAAGATGGTGATCTGCTTCTTCCACGTAGTCAATAACATTGATGTTCATAGTTTCTCCATGATGAACCCACCAAGTATATGTGACCGACATTCGATACAAGTGTAGGTGATTTTGCACAGTTGACTGGGGTCTTGTAACTAAATTTATACAACTGCTACACCGGCAGAGGACATCTGATTTCAGACCGCCGTACTCAGCTCTGATAAAGTTCATGAAGTTTTCAACCCCCTCGACATATGCAGCGAAGAATCTTCGAGCAGAAGTTATCCAAGTCCTGTCCATCTGTTAGACATACAAATTAGTTCTTCTACTAGATATTACAGGAAAAACATATATGCTTTTTTATGAAGTCCAGAAAAAAAGTACCTAGGTCGATGTCTAAAGCTATGGCAAGATATTTGGACGAGCAGATCTAAGTAACGAAATATATGTAAACCTAATTCAGCAAACAGATTTGAGTGCTAAATTATGGCAGGCTGTTTCAACAGTCAATGAGGCCGAGCACTCAACCATCAAACTATCGAAGGCCATCGCAACAACAAAGATCAAGTATAAAACGGTGTAGAGCTATTTCACCTAACAGATTGGCTACTAGACCATGGCAATCTACGTCACAATAAATACATGGCAGGATATTTTAGCAACTAATCGGCCTTGGCATGCCATCTCAGCTAAGCATATTGAGTGCAGAACAGGGCAAGGAACCTTCTTAAGCAGAGCATATTGACTGTAAACTACTTCGGTAAACAGTGAGATTAACAGCGTCTATCAGCTAACATTCAGCGCTACACCGACATGAACGGGGCCTCTGTCTAGAATGTGCGTACCGTATTAGAAGCTGACCGCCGTGCGTCTCCACACGAACGTTGCCAGCGGTGGCGGCGCTGACTGTCGTGCGCCTCCACAAGAACGTAGCCAGCGGTGGCGGCACGGCTAGAGGATGACAGTCTACGAGAGCGTACTGTGGGAGTGAGAGGATCGCCATGCGTCCCCTCGACGAACCGCGGTGCCGACGTATCGAGGGGG
>NC_041391.1:491944960-491976060 GCF_002162155.2 Triticum dicoccoides
GGGGGAGTTTGGCGCATGGTCGGTTTCTCCAAGTGCAGTCCCACGTGCGAGTGAAGAAGCAAGCCGAAGCGCGTTCCGTTTGCGTGAGCCGTGTGCTGGACCGAACGTGTGTGGGGTGCAATGTGACCGCAACAGGAGTGTTGTGAGTGTACCGCCTTTTTTCCTTTTAAACTAGGTGCTTCGCCCCCTCAAAAAAATTGTTGCTTCGTGCGATCCATCGATACTACTACTAGTAATCCGGCAATCTCGACTAAAACGGCGCAGCCGGGTCTTTTCCCGCACAATATGCTGGGAGGTTGGCTTAGTTGGGTTTTTTAGGACGAGTAATACTACACCTAGGTAATCCCAGTTACGTAGTTAACGTAATGTTAAACATGTGAGCTGTTGATTGTAGATTGGGGGGAGGGAGGGGCCCACCACCATGAAAATCAGGGGAGGAGAGAGAGAGGCAATTTACGTTAACCCTTTCGTAGGTTCCCGTAGATGTAGAAAGATGTGAAATGCGTGAATGTGTAGTGGACGTACTATTGGAGTGCCTAAGATAAATTGTGTATGTATAGACCCTATGTGTTTATTTTACTTCGCATGTTAGATTTGTCTCGATTCAATAAAAAAGCAGAGTTGGTGATGATGGTGTGCCTGTCATCCTACAATATAGGCCGTCCGATCTATATCTAACGGATAGGAAGGAAACTCCTCTCCACATTTGCAGATAAGGCTTTCCCTCGTTCATTCTTTTCTCCCACAAGATCTTGATCTTCCGTGCAACGCACGAGCATCATATTATTGTGAAAGTTCATATACACCGGCCGAGATTAATGCAAACACGACAGATTTTCATTACATTTTGAACTTTTGTAGGACAGAAAAATAAAAGAAACCCGACCCTAAACCTATTCTACGGCGGCGACCGGCGTCCTCCATCTGCGATCTCTATGTACAGGGGCAGGGTTCAAGACTCGTGAAGTGAAGGTGCGGTCTCCGGCGAGGAAGAGTAGAACACGGGATACAGACTGGCCAGTTGGCACACCATGCCCTGCCGCCTCCAATGCCCTACTCATCCTCGGAGGAGTCCCCGACCTCGGCGGTGCCGGACGTTGGACGGCGGCAAGTAGGACGCGTGGCTGACAATGCTCCCGTTGTCGGCCGCCAGCGTGGCCACCGCTTGTGCGGCCGCGTCCGCGTCCGGCTATGCCACTATTGCGTCGCGAGAGGCGACTTGAGCGAGGGCGGCGACCTCGAGCTTCATCCCTGAAGACAAGCTCTCCCGTAGAGTGTTTGCACTTGCGGTCATGGCGGATGTGGTGCCAGGTAGGAGGACGATGTGCTATGGTGTGGAGGTTAGCTGGGCGTTGCCGCTTTAAGTAGCGCATTCTGGTGAAGCCAAGCGTCCGGGTGTGTCATTAAGTCACCGGAGTTGGTTCCTCGGGCACCGAGCCTATAAACGATGACATATGAATGGATGGCATGAATGCGGGAGGCTGGCGCCGGCTGGGAATGCAGCGCGCGACGGTGCAAGGGACGAGGGTTTTGGTGTGCCTGGTAGTCAGCTGCGGTCGTGGCAACGTTGGAGATGACCTTTGCTCACATGCGATCCCCGCATGTCATTGAAAAAGCAAGACGACCCAGCATGGTCTCAGGTCCTGAGGATGTAGTTGGCCATGCTACACCACTCCGCGGATGCGTCACGGTGCCCCGTGCATCCTCGACGAGCCGGGTGTTGGGGTGTGTTTGGATTGTGGCCAAAGTGCACCTTACGAAAATTTTGGTCATGACCCAAAGATTGGTCTTTGTTTGGATGGTTGCCATTTTTTGGCATGCCAATGAACTGTAGCCAACTCTAGTTCATTTTTCTTGCCAATATCGGCCAAATCATGGGAAACCAATACCTCAACAAAATTTTGGCTACCCAATGCTTTGATGGGGCAACCTTGGGCACAAACCAAACATACTGTTGGTCGTGCCACAGCACTAACGCCACCCTCGGCACACTGAAACCGACCGTGTGTAGCAACGATATGAGCATGTCGCTCACCGCGGTCGCCGTGTCCAGAGGCGGTGCTGGAGCTGCGCCACGTTGTTGGCCCCAACGCCCCACATGAACGGTTGTCGGTGGCGAGGAGGTCATGGGCCAGCTCCTCCATTGGACTAGTCTGCGCTACGTCGTCCCGACGGGTGTGACCCACATGTCGGTTTCCCTGTTTTCCTGGCCATATTCAAGCGTCAGTGCTCCGTGTTGCGCATTAGGCCTTTCACTATGTAGGCCAAGCGAGACAACTTATTGTTTATTTGAGTCGTTCAAGTATAATCATGTGGCGTTTGCTTATTTCTCATTCCTCTCCAACCCTCTTCTCCATCGATCATGTCGTGCTCCAGTCGAGTCCATCCTCCCGCATGCCTCATTTGAACATTCCGCTGAGTATCATTCGCATGTACCCACCCTAGTCCTCTTTCAATCGATCTCCGGACCCCAAGATGAAATCGAGAGAGAACGAGTGGGGACACGTGATACCTAAGGCGGATTCAAAATTTTGAGCCGATGATCATAGCATCCGCAAATCATATATAAAGGGTATTCAATGTTCGTTTCGTTTTTGAACGTACAATATACTCCCTCCTATCCTTTCTAGTTAACATATAAGTTTTATCTGTAGTCAAAGTATCTCTACTTTGATCAAAAAGGTATCAACATTCAACAACGCCCAATCAATATTGTTAGATTCGTACGTACTCCTAGGTTTGTACTCGAGATGGTTTCCAATTTGTTTTCAACCACGTGAATGTGCTTGTTCTCGCACATGCTCTTCCTACTAGGATTTCGCCACGTATAGCCAGTCCAATAATAACTTTTTAAGCTCCCTGTCCAATAGTACACGTGGAGTACTGACAACATCTGTACTCCCTCCTTCCATTGTCGGAGTAATGGGCCATGGGTAGCCTCACCTGAGTCCCTGGATTTATCAAGACTTTAGGCCAGCTTCGCCTTGTTGTTCCCCAAGCTGAAGCTCCGCCCTCCGGGGGCCGGCTAGCTCGACGGCCGGCCACCGGAGGGCGGCCAACCACCAGCCAACAGCACCACGAGCGGCCGTCTCTGGCCGGCAGGCCTCTAGAGAGGGTGGCATCAAGCAGGCGGCCACCTCGCGCCCCCAGAGTTTGTTCCCCCTTCAAGAGGACGTGATGGGGCGTGGCTACAGTGAAGCCCTTACCCCCATATGGCAGTTCGGCATGGCCACAGTGCCCCCGTATGGACGAAGATCTCGGCACGGTGTGACACTATTGCCACCTACCCAGACAGGCGGAGCCTTGATCCCCATGACGGCCTATCGGTACGGCCCGCGGGCTGCGGGCCCTCTCAGGCAGTGATACCCCACAAGACGGCGCATGCCGGATCAGTCGGACCAGGGGAGGGCCAGCCTCCAACAGGCGGCCGTCCCCACCCCCGAAGCAAGGACGCCATTAACCTGACGAGACCAGGTATGGCTACAGTGATCTCCCAGCAAGCGGTGGGACTGGAGCCACGCTGAGCTGACCAAGCCCGCATCATTAGCAGCACGGCTACAGTGCGCAGCCACCAATCAGCCCGCCAGCGGCGGGAGCGGCCTGTTGGCTCCGTACCCGACCAGTCGGCCTGGCGGGCCCCAGTGGTCGGTGGAGAAGCCGAATGCTGGAGACGCTGACAGCCGGGCCCAGCAGCCGGCCAGATTACCATTGTACCCCTGGGGGGTAGGCCTATATAAGCACCCCAGGGCACCCATGCAAAGGGATCCCACTCTGATAGAACTAGCCAGATCACTAGAGCAGGGGAGAGATAGCCTTGCCTTCTCCTTCCTCTAGCATACAGCTCAAGGAGCACATTTGTATCACTTGTGCCATAGTGATCATGCGAAGACCCTGCAGAGCAGGAGTAGGGGTATTATCTCCAATGAGAGCCCCCAACCTGGGTAAAGTACGTCGGTGTTCGTGTCTATGCCTCATCCCGCTTCCGGGCACCGGGACGTTCTACTCACTCCCACCATGATAAGCCATCCTTTGGCATATGTCGCACCCAAACCCCGACATTTGGCGCCCACTGTGGGGCGAGGTGCACCATCTCCCGGAGGTCTGCTCTAGATGGGAACCTTGTTCCTTCCTGGCGAGCGAAGCCAGCCCAGCACGCCCGACGGTGTCAGCCTCGACACGCTGAACGACGCAGAGATCGCCTGCGTAGCGAGCTGCCTCGCCGACCTTGTCGGTGAGATCCACCTCTCCGACGAGCCGGCCTCCGACGCGGGCACTGGCTGCCCCGAGAGCCGCCTCGTCAGCCTCCTCAACCAGCTCTACGTCACCAGCGAGCCTGCTGTGGACCAGGAGTCTGTTGGCTCCACCATTCCGATGATCGTTGACTCCGACACGGTGTCGCTTGACGCGTTCCCCACCAACGTGGTGGTTTAGGACGAGCCGCCTCCATGCGAGCACAGCGGTGGGAGCATCGTCATGGAAGTGCTCGTCATTCACAGCGGCGAGCACTCGGACGGACGCGCTCGAGACCCACTCGACGCGGCTCTGCGAGACCTGTCGGCGCCCATCCCAGAGGGCGCAGATGCTGAGATGCTGGAGGCATGCCACGTCCAGCTTCTCGAGAGCGCTGGTCAACTGGCCAGCGTGCGACGCCTCTCGGACGCCTACCGGCGCGAGATGGATCGGGCTGTTGGCGGCACGCCAGCTCCTGAGGGGCCTAGCCGCCTCGGCACGGTCCTGCAGCGTGGCGCGACCATCGCCAACATGTTCGGGGCAGAACGCCCCGTCTACGCCACGACTGCTGAGAACATCCGGGCCGCCCAGGCGGTGACGGATGAGCTGGACAAATACGACAGCGATGAGCGCCGCCACATGACGGAGCGAGTCCAGCAGCTCCTAGACACGGTTGCCGCACAGCACGAAGCCGGCTGCCGCGCTGAAGCGCCCGCCCAGCGGAACGAAGAGCGGCCCCTTCGCCAAGATCATGGCGCGACATCCCGGATGCCGACTGGCGGCGCCCGCGGAAGAAGAGGCAATGAGCCGGCTGCCAGCCGCAGCCGGACACGCCTTTCCATCGAGCGAGACGAAGACGGCCGCCCTCGAGCGGTGGAGCGGCGAGGCGATCCACCTCCTCCTCCGCCTCGTGGAGCGAGGCACCCCACTCCACCGCCTATCACGCACCCGACACTCGGCGACCGCCTTGGCCGCCGAGAGGGAGTCGGAGAGAACGACGCTCGCCATCAGATCGACCATCTCAACCGATCCCTGGCGCTAGAAGAAGAGGACGCATTGGGCCCGCCCTACTTCGGCCCGCGAATCCGAGACGAGCCCTTCCCCAAAGGCTTCACCCTCCCGCGAGATACGCCCAAATACACCGGCTCCGTGAAGCCAGAGGACTGGCTGGTCGATTACTCCATGACCGTCAGCATAGCGAACGGCAACAAGCGCGTTGCCATGAAGTACGTCCCACTCATGCTTCAGGGCATAGCCCACACATGGCTCAACAGCCTGAAGCCCCGCAGCATCAATAGCTGGGTTGATTTCACCGAGGCCTTCATCCGCAACTTCACGAGCACCTACAAGCGGCCTCCCAAGCCCCAACAGCTCTCCTTATGCGTCCAAGGGCCCTGTGAATCGACTCGCGACTACCTCACGCGCTGGGCCGAGCTACGCAAGTCCTACGAACGCGTGCACGAGGTGCTGGCGTTCGAGTACTTCACCGCTAGGTACCGAGAGGGCACCCTCCTCAAGCATCGGCTTCTCTTCGATGAGCCTGCAATGCTCGACGAGCTGCTGATCATCGCTGACAAGCACGCCACGGTCGACTCCTCCATGAAGGCGGAAACCTTAGTAGATGCGTCTGGCAAGGTGGCACCCCAGGACCCTAGGACTCCGGCTAGTGATACCAGCCGGCGACAGCATCCAAGCGACAACAAGCGGAAGGCCACTCAGCCGGCTTCCACTAGCCGGCAGGTGGCGATAGTTGAGGATCAGCAGCCGGAGGGGCAGCCAGCGCCCAAGCATCAGAAGGGCAACAAGTCCAATTGGTTGCCCGCCTTCTCTTATGAGCAGACCATTGATGCACCCTGCAAATTCCATAGTGGACCGAAGCCGTCCAACCACACCACGCGGAAGCGTCATTGGCTCACCAGGATTGCTAAGGGAGATGGCCTCCTACCTCCTCCGCGTGCTGGCCCGCCGCCTCCTCAGCCCCAGCAGTCGGCGGCCCGGCCAGTCGGCACCATACAAGACGAGTATCCAGAAGAGCATGGAGCTTATGTTGTGTTCACTAGTGTGGCCGATGACAGACGCAACAGGCGGCAGCAACAACAAGAAGTGCAAGCAGTGGCCTCAAGTCCTCCAGAATTCATGCATTGGTCCGAGAAGTCTATCAGTTGGAGTAGGGCCGACCACCCGGAAGTGATGCCTTCCCCAGGTTCATATGCCCTAGTCCTAGATGCTACCTTTGCGACAGAGAGGCGGGCAGCGCGCTTCTCCACGAGTCCTGATAGATGGCGGCAGCAGCATCAATATCATGTACCGTGACACAATGGAGAAGTTGGGAATCAAGCAGAAGCAGCTCATCCCCAGTCAGACTGTATTCCATGGCATAGTCCTTGGCCTTTCCTGCTCACCAATCGGCAAAACCCAAATTGATGTTCTCTTCGGAGACAAGAATCATTTCCGCCATGAGCCAGTTTGGTTTGAAGTGGTGGACATCGAAAGCCCCTACCATGCACTGCTTGGCTGACCAGCTCTGGCCAAGTTCATGGCAGTCCCCCACTATGCTTACCTCAAGATGAAGATGCCGAGTACCAAGGGGATCCTGACCGTAGTCGGAGACTACAAGAAGTCGGTTGCTTGTGCCCCAGATAGCAGCCGGCTGGCCGAGTCCCTCGTGATTGCAGCTGAGAAGCGTCTCCTTGACCGGGTGGTGGCACTGGCAGGCAAGAAGCCGGAAATGTCACCCATCCCCAAGGAGTCGGAGGTTGATTGCTCCTTCAAGCCGGCCAAGGAAACAAAGAAGATACCCTTGGACCCGGAGCACCCGGGGAGGCACGCTGTCATAGGTACGAACCTTGACAACAAATAGGAAAGCGAGCTCATCGATTTCCTCCGTGAGAATTGGGACATCTTTGCATGGTCTCCCAAAGACATGCCGGGTGTTCCGACAGATTTCGCGGAGCACAAGCTACATGTCCGACCTGACGCCAAGCCGGTCAGGCAGCCCTTGCGCCGCCTGTCAGAAGAGAAGAGAAGAGTTGTTGGAGAAGAGAGAGCCCGGCTTCTAGCAGCCGGATTCATCATGGAAGTGTTCTTTCCAGAGTGGCTGGCCAACCCAGTCCTAGTGTTGAAGGAGAATAAGCAGTGGTGCATGTGCATTGACTATACTAGCCTCAACAAAGCTTGCCCCAAAGATCCTTTTGCTCTACCAAGAATTGACCAAGTGATAGACTCCACAGCCGGATGCGAGCTATTGAGTTTCTTGGACGCATACTCAGGGTACAATCAGATAAAGCTGAACCCGGCTGACAGGCTGAAGACCGCCTTCATCACGCCATTTGGAGCCTTCTGCTACCTGACCATGACGTTCGGCCCATGTGTATGTGGATGATGTGGTGGTGAAGACGGAGAAGCGTGGCACACTGCTAGAAGATCTCAAGGAAACCTTCGAGAACCTATGTCGATTCCAGATCAAGCTCAACCCGGAGAAATGCGTCTTTGGAGTACCAGTCGTCCAGCTTCTCGGCTTCCTGGTCTCAGAGCGCGGCATAGAGTGCAACCCTGGGAAGATCAAGGCCATCGAGAAGATGAAGGTGCCCACCCGAATGCTGGACGTGCAGAAATTCACCGGCTGCTTGGCATCAATTAGCCGTTTCATTAGTCGGCTGGGCGAGAAGGCTCTTCCCCTGTACCAGCTCATGAAGAAGACCACTTTTTTGAGTGGAACGACAAGGCGGACGAGGCTTTTCTCCAACTCAAGAAGATGTTGGCAACCCCGCCTATCCTGGCGGCTCCGACTGAGAAGGAGCCCATGCTCCTCTACATCGCAGCCACCAGCCGGGTTGTCAGCATAGTCATGGTGGTAGAGCGCAAGGAGGAGGACAGAGCATTTCCGGTCCAGAGACTGGTGTATTACTTGAGCGAAGTACTGTCCGCCTCCAAGCAAAACTATCCACATTATCAGAAGATGTGCTATGGCGTGCACTTTGCCGCCAAGAAGCTGAAGCCTTATTTTCAAGAGCACCCAATAACTGTCGTCTACACAACTCCGCTTGCTGAGATCATTGGAAGCCGAGATGCTTCTGGCCGAGTGGCCAAGTGGGCTATTGATCTGTCCCCCTACACCATCTACTACCAGCCTCGCACCTCATCAAGTCACAAGTGCTGGCCGACTTCCTCATCGACTGGGCCGAGACCCAGTACTTGTCGTCAGCACCAGACTCCACCCATTGGCGGATGCACTTTGATGGTTCAAAAATGTGCACCGGTCTGGCAGCCGGCGTCGTCCTCACCTCGCCCAAAGGCGACAAGCTCAAATATGTGTTGCAAGCCCATTTTGCCGCCTCCAAAAACGTAGCAGAATATGAGGCACTCATACACGGACTTTGGCTTGCCAAGGAACTCGGCATTCGCCGGATCTTGTGCTATGGTGACTCCGACTTGGTGGTCCAATAGTCGTCAGGCGACTGGGATGCCAAGGATGCAAATATGGCAAGCTACCGCTTCCTCTTGTAGTAGCTCAGTGGATACTTTGACGGGTGCGAGTTTCTTCATGTGCCAAGAAATGGTAATGAGCAAGCAGATGCCTTGGCACGGATTGGCTCCACCCAACAAGCAATACTAGCCGGCGTCGCCCTACGCCGCCTTCTCAAGCCGTCCGTCAAGCCGTCCCAAGAATCAGATTCCATCTTTGTGCCATCCCCTCCCGAAGCAGTCGGATCCGACTTGAGGGTCCCAGAAGCCGGCACGTGGACTTCAGCAGACGCCCCGCGGACTGCTGCAGCTACACCCGGCTTGGGGACTCCAGAACCCGGCCCGGGGATTGCAGCAGTCGGCCCGGGGACTTCTTCAACTCAGCAGGCAGAAGCAGTTGCCAACCCGCCACCACCCGGCCCAACCGTCCTCATACAAGTTGCAAATGTGGCAGTCGAAGAAATAGCAGCACCATCCTGGGCTCAGCCAGTTCTCAAGTTTTTGGTGAACAAAGAACTATCGACTGATGAGATCTTAGCCAGACAGGTGCAACAGCGAGCAACATCATACACCATCGTCAATAGAGAGCTGGTGCGATGCTGTGTAAAAGGCGTGTACCAGCGCTGCGTGGAGCCGGAGAAAGGCCAAGCAATCCTCAGAGACATTCACTAAGGCGAATGTGGTCACCACGTAGCCTCAAGAGCACTTGTCTCCAAAGCTTTTAACCACGGTTTCTTCTGGCCGACTGCTCTGGAAGAGGCCAAGGAATTGGTCCAGAAGTGCCAGGGGTGCCAAAGATTCCGCTCCAAGCCACACTTGCTAGCTTCTGCACTCAAGACTATTCCCATTGCTTGGCCCTTTGTGGTTTGGGGTTTGGATATGGTGGGGCCATTCAAGACAGCCCATGGCGGCATGACTCATCTGCTTGTCGCTATGGACAAGTTCACCAAGTGGATAGAGGCAAAGCCAATCAAGAAACTGAATGGGCCGACTGCCGTGACTTTCATCACCGACATCACCACTCGGTACAGCATCGACATAGCATCATCACAAACAACGGCACAAACTTTGCCAAAGGAGCCTTGGCTCGTTTCTACGCGACTCAGGGCATCCGACTGGACTTAGCGTTCGTTGCCCATCCGCAGTCAAACGGCCAGGTTGAGCGAGAAAACGGCCTCATCTTGTCCGACTTCAAGCCCCGACTGGTCGAGCCTCTAGAGCATTCGGCCGGCTGCTGGCTCGATGAGCTGCCGACTATCCTCTGGAGCCCGCGCACAACTCCGAACAAGTCGACCGGCTTCACGCCCTTCTTCCTCTTCTACGGTGCTGAAGCCGTCATCCCGATGGACATAGAGTTCGACTCCCCGCGAGTCACCATGTACACCGAGGCAGACACCAAGGAGGCACGAGAAGACGATGTCGACCTGCTGGAGGAAGGCCGACTGTTGGCACTCATCCGGTCCGCCATCTACCAGCAGAGTCTGCGCCGATACTACAACCGCAAGGTGAAACCAAGATCCTTCCAAGAGGGAGACCTTGTGCTCCGGCTGATCCAGCAAACAGCCGGCCAGCACAAGCTCTCTACACCCTGGGAAGGCCCTTTCATCATTAGCAAGGTGCTGGGCAACGAGTCCTACTATCTGATCGACGCTCAGAAGCCCAGAGCACGCAAAAGAGATGATTCAGGCAAGGAGACGGAGAGGCCGTGGAATGCAAACCTCCTCCGAAGATTTTACAGTTGAAAGCAGTATGTATCACGCTACCTGTTGTATTATGTACAAAGACTCCGGGTCCCCCGAGAAGAACTCGGGGACTACCCTCCTTTTATCTATATGATAAGTGTTATGCCTATGAGTATGCATTCTTTTATCATTTCCACCCGGCACCGGGTCCGACCAGTCGGCCCGGAGGTTTGCTGCCTTCTACTATATGCCACCCTGCAGCCAGACAAGTAATGTTTTGGCACCTAAAGCTTCCTCTGTCAGAAGCCGCAGCTTGCAGAGCGACTGAATAGCGGGCAGGGGTTGCAACACAGTGCCCACATGAAAAATGGCTAAGGAAAAAACGTATATAGTCGAGGTCGGCACCACACCTGTTCGACCGACTGCCGAGCAGACGGCCGGCCGGCTTCTGTTTCATTAGCCAAAATCTCCAAACGGCTAAATACTTGCCCTCCCGCAAAAAGCTAAGTACTCAAACCAGCCGCAATCCGCAGAGCGGCTGCTTGGCTGGCAAGAGGATAGCTAAGGGAGGGCAGCAAAGGAAAAAGCAAGGAGTATGAAGCAAAGAAAGACAGAAGTCGGCAGCAAAAATTGCAATAAGATATTTACATAGATAAAGGCCCAACGGCCGGCATTCAACAAGTTTGATATACACCCCACGGGTGTAATTGTGCAAATTTAATCAAAATGTCCAGACTAGCAGGCAGGAAAAGGAAAAGATAAACATCCTAAGGAGCAGCGGAAGATTCCGGCTAGGCAGTGGGGTCGGTTGTGCCGGTTGGCACGGCAGGCGGCTCCAGCTGGGCGCTGGGGTTAGCAGTGACTGTTGGCACCACAGACGACTCTTGCTAGACGTTGGGGTCGGCAGTGCCGGTTGGTGCTACAGGCGGCTCCAGCTGGATGGCGGAGTCAGCTGCGCTGGCTGACGCAGCAGGAGGCTCCGATTGGGCGCTGGAGTCCGTGTCATCAGTCGGGACGACGGAGGGCTGGATGACGGAGTCTGTGGTGCCCGTCGGAAGCACGGGCGGCTGGTCAATCCCCGCCTGGCCGCCTCCAGCAGCAGTCGGTGCTTTGGAGCGCGGATCGTTGCTTGCGGCCCGGTCAGGTTGAGGCTGACCATCTGCCCCAGCTTCCGCCATGTCGTCAACACTCTCCTCCTCCCCTTCATCACTAGAGTCGATGACCTCGGCCGAGTCCTGTCTGTCCTCCGGGTTTAGCCTGAGCCACTCCTACGGCGCTTCGGCGCCTTCCTCGACCACCTCCGGAACGAAGATGCTGGTGTCGGTGAAGTCGGCGATCGCCGCCGCCCTGTTGATAAGCTCGGCTTCCACCGCCACCAGCTCCTCCCACGCCTCCAGCCGGAACGTGGCTAACTGGGCTAGATCTAGCCTAGGATATCACGCCTAGACGAACTCAAGGGCCCGGCGCGCTCCTGCCCGGGCTGCAGAGCCTTTCCAGGCCTCCAGGCGGCCGGCCGCCACCTCCAGCCAGTCGGTGGTCCTACTTGGGGTGCGTGGAGCCGGGAAGACGGGCCAGAGGGCGGAAACCGCCTGAGCCCTAACGCGCTGAAGATGGCGCAACACTTGATGGGTGGGCCGAAGACGGGCCTGGATGCTGAGGATCTGCTCGTTGAGGGTCCGGGGGGCGTCAGCGGCAATCTGCACGCCTTCCGCCCTCCGCTCCGCGCGCTGGGCCTCGATGATTTGATTCACGGCGACGGAGTGACCTGGGAAGAAATATGCTCGGGCAGAAGGCAAGAAAAACAAAGTCAGAAACAAGCAGTCGGCTTAGACAAAGGCCGGCAGCTCAGGACAAGAAATAAGAAGAATAAAGCTTACCGTCGACCAAATCCTCGATGCTACTAAAGCAGGCCGTCGTCTGCGCCTCCTTGTCGGCCCAGGCGGCGCACTCGGTTTCAAACTCGGCGAGGAGATCGGTCTCCTTCGCCTTTGCCTCCTGCTGGGCCGTCTTGAGGGCCTCCGTCTGCTCGGCGAGCTGAGCGACCAGCCGGTCTCGCTCCTCGGTCAGCTTGCTGCACTCCGCCTCCTTGCCGCGCAGAGCGGTGTTGGCTTCGCCCAGCTGCTTCTACAAGGCGGCTTTGGCCTCTGTAAATGGAAAAGAAGAAAGAACATCAGTCCAAAAGACAAAGCGGGACGCAGTTGCCGGGAAGATCCAGCCCGACTGCTCAGCAGTCGGCCCGAATCTCGGGGACTACAGCCCGCGGGTGCGCCATCGTGCCCCTGCAGAGATAAGAAGTTAACAAAGGTAGAGCCACTGAGGAGATTTGGCCCGACTGCTCAGCAGTCGGCCCGAACCTCAGGGACTACAGCCCGCGGGTGCGCCAGTGCGCCCCCGCAAAAAATGAAGAAAGTCGAAGCTTACTCCGGCTCTCAGACAGATGGGAGGTCTGCGTCTCCAGCTCCCGAACCCTGGAGTTGTAGGCAACCGCGCGAAGATTGTGGTAGTCCTACAGAAGGGATACCAGACGAAGTCAGCATTCGACACTTGCAAGATAAAGTTCCGGACCGCCTGCTCAGCAGCCGGCCCGAAACTTGGGGACTACCCCAGTGGGTGCGCTTGCGCGCCCCCACGAAGGAAGAAAGAAGATCAACCAATGAAGGGAGCCAAAGAAAACTTACGCGGATGGCAGCCCGTGAGTCCAGGAAAGCCTCGTTGCAGCGCTTGAGGGCTTCAGCTTCGGCCCGGAGTTTGGCCTGGACGTTGGGGGACGCCTGGTTCAGGGCGCCCGTCCCGCCCCCGCGTATCCAGCCGACCGGTGTGACGCTGGTGGCCTCAGTGTCAGGGACCGACGAGCTCGCGGCACCGGCCTCCAACGGCCGCGGCGCTGAAGCCGCTTTCTCAAGACGGCAGCGCACGGGTGTGCGGACCGCAGGAGTAAGGTCCTTCACCACCACGTCCCCGGCTGGTGGCACTGGCGGCCCTGTTGGCTGCTCGTCCCGCGTTCCGCTCGTCGGTGGCGGCGGCGGCATGATGATGTCCGGCATAGCCACGTCGTCGCCCTCCCTCTCCATGACCGGCTGCTCGTTGCCGGCTCCTCCGGTCATCGCCTCAAACTCCGGCGGAGGTGGCGCGGTGTTCAATGGCGTCACGACCAGCGGCTCCTGGCGGCGTGCAGCCTCCGCGAGCCGCTCCCTCTCCACGACTCCGGCCTCCGCCTGCGCCAACTTCCTCGCGGCGGACGCTGCGGCCTTGTCCGCCTCCGCCTTCGCTAGGCGGTCGGCCACTTCCTCACGTGCCTCCAGCGTGTTCCGTTCTGTCGCCTCCCGGAGGTTGGC
This sequence comes from Triticum dicoccoides, assembly GCF_002162155.2. Classification (NCBI taxonomy): domain Eukaryota; kingdom Viridiplantae; phylum Streptophyta; class Magnoliopsida; order Poales; family Poaceae; genus Triticum; species Triticum dicoccoides. The sequence continues at coordinate 491,958,672 of NC_041391.1, forward strand.
GGCTGGATCAATTCACCGGCTAGTGGAGGAGGTCGCCGCCGACCTGATGACCGAGGTGGCACCCGACTTCTCGAGAGTAAGCGGGGCCCTGGGATAAGAAGACAAGTTAGAAAAGTTTTTCAGGTCAGATCGGCAAAGAAGCGGAAAGCATGGAAAGAGTACTTACGCTGACACCATAACCGGCACCTTCAACTGCCTCTGATATTTGGCCACCTTGGCCGCGGCTTCCTTCCGCCTGGTCGCCGCGGCCGGGTTCTTGGGCTTCTTCGGCGCGCTGCCAAACTGGGCAGCCCCTTGCCTCCGCTTGTGCTTATCGCCACGGGCAGGCGGCCCAGAAGAGGGGTCGGCACCAGTGTTGGCAGTGCTCCGGGTGGGGCGTGGCTTGTCTTCATCATCGTCGTCGTCGGGCCAAGTCTCCACGCCGCCGCCCTCCTCGGAGCCGCCTGCTCCATCGCCGCCGCCTGTTGCGTCGTTCGCCAGGGCGGCCGCCCCCAAGTCAGGGTCGTCCACATCACTCACCATCCTGTCCGGCAGGTAGTCGCCACCCGGCCCCACGATGGCGGCCATCGCCTCGGACATATAAATCTGCACTCCAGAACAGAGTCGCATCATGACAAGAACAAGACTGAGAAACAAAGTTGAAGGAAGGAATGAAGGAACTTACGGCAGGCGGCGGCTCGTCGCGGGAGTACGGCCTCTTCCCGTACCGCCAGTCTCCCTCTGACACCTTGAGGTCGGAGATCTCGTTCACCATACGCGCGACCTCGGCAGTCGGCATCTCCTTCGTGCACAGCCGGTTGGGGTCACGGTGCCCGCTCATCCGGAAGATCGGATGAGGGCGGCCCTGGAGCAGGAGGACTCGACGCTCGACGAAGGCAATGAGGAGTTTGGAGGCCACGAGGCCTTCCAATTCCTGGAGCACCCGAAGTCGGCCGATGGCAGCCGCAACGTCCAGCGACACCGGCTTCGGCTTGTAGCCCCAGTTGGGCCGGAGCCCGGTGGAAGGGCCGGCCTCTTAGGCTGGCAGGTTGATGAAGTCGACAGCCGGATCGACGTTCTCAACGTAGAAGTAAGATTGCTGCCACATCTTTAAAGACTGTGACAACTTGATGACGGGGAAGGCGTTCCGTTCCGCCGGTCGGCACACGGCGACGAACCCGCCGCACTCGACTGACGTTTCCTTGGTAGAGGTGCCAAGCTTCCCATAGAAGAATGCTCCCCACAGCTCGAGTGTGGGGAGGATGCTGATGTAGCCCTCGCACGCTGTGACGAAGGCGGAGAGTAGAGTGACGGTGTTGGGCGTGAGGTGATGAGGTTTGAGGTGATTGAATTTGAGGAACGAGCGGAGGAAGCCGCTCACTGGAAGGCCAAAGCCGCGGAGGAAGTGTGAGCGGAAGACGACCCGCTCGTTCCCCCTCGGCGCCGGCAAAATCTACGCCTCCGGCGGCACCCGCGCCTTGACGAATGTCGCGTTCGGCATCCGGCGCGTGTCGCGGAGGAAGGATATGTGATCTTCAATCACCGTCGATCCGTCCCAGTCGCGGAGGAGTGCGTCGGTGGCGAACGACGGCAGCACCACGACAGCACGGAGCGGCAGTGGCGGCGATGGAGGAAAGAGCAGAGGAAGAAGAGAGAGCGGGAGGGGGCGCGCGAGCTTTGCCGCACCCCTTCCTCCCCTACTTATAGCCCTCGGGCTACGAAGCCGAGGGGGCGGGGCGTGGGTTGTGGGATTAACTACGCTCATGACCCCACGACCCCCCATTTACCGCTCGCATTCACCACGCCTCGAGCGGTCGTGGGAATTGCAATCGCCCCCCTCGGCGCAGGGGATCTGCCCGGGTGTCGAGGTGTGGTAGTGGCGGGCCTGGCCCGCTGTCACGTCCCATCAGGAGTGTGGGATGACAGTCCGGCCGGGCTGGCGTGCGCCGCGTGGCGTGTCCGTGGCGGGCGACGACCCTGGGAGGCTTAGCAGGAACGCTACCTGTTTTCCCACCTTGAAGTTCCAAAAACGACCAAACGGACCCGCCTGGCCAGGGCCGACTCCAGCAATCGGCTAACCGCGAGGCAGACCGAAGATTTTTTCCGGAGCTCGGTGAGGAGGGAAGCCGCTGAGACTTCGCGGCCTCTCGACCACAACGCCTCACCGGCTTTGGGGACTACTGTCGGAGTAATGGGCCACGGGTAGCTCAACGGAGTCCCTGGATTTATCAAGACTTTGGGCCAGCTTCGCCTTGCTGTGCCCCAAGCTGAAGCTCCACCCTCCAGGGGGCGGCTAGCTCGACGACCGGCCACCGGAGGGCAGCCAACCACCAGCCAACAGCACCACGAGCGCCCGTCTCCGGCCGGCCGGCCTCTAGAGAGGGCGGCATCAAGCAGGCGGCCACCTCGTGCCCTCAGAGTTTGTGCCCCTTCAAGAGGACGTGATGGGGCGTGGCTACAGTGAAGCCCTTACCCCCATATCGTGGGTTCGGCGTGGTCACAGTGCCCCGTACGGACGGAGATCTCGGCACGGCGTGACGCTCTTGCCACCTGCCCTTGACGTCACTCCGAACAGGCGGAGCCCTGATCCCCATGACGGCCTGTCGATACGGCCTGCGGGCTGCGGGTCCTCTTGGGCAGTGACACCCCACAAGACGGCGCATGCCGGATCAATCGGACCAGGGGAGGGCTGGACTCCAGCAGGCGGCCTCCCCACCCTCGAAGCAAGGACGCCATTAACCTGACAAGACCAGGTATGGCTACAGTGATCTCCCACCAGGCGGTGGGACTGTAGCCACGCTAAGCAGACCAAGCCCGCGTCATTAGCAGCACGACTATAGTGAGCAGGCACCAATCATACCTGCCAGCAGCAGGTGCGGCCTGTCGGCTCTGTACCCGACCAGTCGGCGGGGCCCGCCAGGCAGCGGGCCCCAGTAGTTGGTGGAGAAGTCGGAGGCTGGAGACGCTGACAGCCGAGCCCAGCAGCCAGCCAGATTACCATTGTACCCCTGGGGGGTAGGCCTATATACACTACAAAAAAATACACTTTCGTGATGATTCGTGTTTGTCACAGTAGGTCGCGTTTTTTGTCATGCATGTACATCCATGACAAATTTATGACATAATCGAGATAGTCATACCTGTGCTGTCGTAGAAGTGTTCGATGACATTACCAAAATTATCATCACGAAAGTGTCCACTTCCATGACAATAAATCGCGCGCCACAGAAGTGCTTTCGTCAAGGGTGACCGACAGTGGCATCCACCGTAACGGAACGTCGTTAAGCTATCGGGTCGGGTTTTGGATCCGATAACCCGTTAACAGCCCCGACCAATGGGGATTTTCCACGTGTAAAATCATCATTGGCTGGAGGAAACACGTGTCGGCTCATTGTTGGGACAGATGTCATCCACTCATTGGACAAAAGGCGCCTATGATACGTCGACACGTGGCACGGCCCAACAGAGGCCCATTCCTGTGAAAAGGCCGGCCCATTTAACTTGGTCAAAAGGTGACGGGCCGGCCCATGGAAAGCCTGTTACCGGCCTGTTCGCATATAGCCCATTTATAGCCCGCTAACCCAAAGCCCGTTACGCCCTATCCGAATTAGGCCCAGTAGCGTCATCTGGGCCATCCAATATGATTCCAGCCCGTTTTCACTTCTGGCCCATGTATGGCCCATGACGTCTTTCGGCCCATATGAGGCCCTATGTAACTCTTGGCCTATTAACGGCCCGTGGTGAAACTGGCCCGCGATGAACAGTGTATTACTTTAGACCCATTAATGGCTCGTGGTGAAACTATCCCGTAATGAACAGTGTATCGCTTTATACCCATTAAGGGCCCGTTATTCAGTTGCGCCGTCTACAACCCATGTTATCTTTCAGCCTTCTTAGAGCCCATTTATTGTTGGGCTTATTTGGAGCATTCGGTTACTTACGGCCTGTTACTGTCATTTTCTGCTTGTGGGCCAAATTCAGCCCGTCATCACAGTCGGCCCGTTTGGGGTCCGTTAGCCTGTTGGGCCATTTTCATAGCATCACCAAATACGGCCTATTAACGGCCCGTTATGGTCATCCAATAAAACGTACGATTTCCATTATAGGCCCGTCTACGGCCCATTAAAGGCAAGTACAAGACCCATAAATGAGTTAGTGGCCCATGGATCCTACGTGACGTAGAAGGCCCATGGATCCTGCGAGACGTAGAAGGCCCATGGACACTACGAGACGTAGAAGGCCCATGGATCCTGCGATACATAGAAGGCCCATGGATCCTACGAGACGTAGAAGGCCCATGGTCGGGCGAGTTGGCCCCCGTTTGAACGATATAGCACATTCAAAGAATTATCCTACTCAAGACTATCACCTCTAAAAAGCATACACTATACAACAAAGAGATCAAGGCATAGAAAGGTAGAATAATCCTACACTCTACAATAAAGAAATTACAGCCGATTATACCCACTGCGCATTATGGTATGGCACAGGTGATAATAAAACATACACAAACAACAAATTACATACACTGGGCAAATACGGCTCATACATCATGGACGCGCATCAACTTAAATCCATTTGAACTATAATCTCTTCGGAAAATAGGATTGGCCAGATTTAGATAGCACAAATTTCAGTCTGCAAAATCTCCATATCCTTCATGGTTACCTCGGTGTCTTGTTTCCTTTTTTTGACTCCTGCATCTAATACCTGCATGTCCAGTCTCAACTTGTTGATTATACGTTGACAATCATGTACACGTTGTCTTGCCACCTCTAGTTGATGCTCAAGAACATCATCACATTCCAATTCCAATCCATAATCATTCGGTAACGGCCATGCCGCACTGCTTGCAGATTTTTGTGTTGATGTCACTTCATCCTGAAATGTTTTTGTAAGTACACATGACTAGGGCAAAAATATAGTTACAACAGTGAAGCGAACAAGACACTATTTTGTACTACATGGCAAAACAGGACTAACAATAATGTTACACGTCACTTTCACAAAAAAAATGTTACACGTCATGAAGCATAAGCAGGTGATATTTTAAAAATTATAAAAAAGATAGTCTGTGCAGCCTGCATACAGAAATCCCTCTTAGCTCACCAGAGGAGCATGATGTTGGGGCCCAATCGAAAACACAAACAAGTTACAAATTTAGACAGCACGTTGCGTATAAGTAAGCAAGCAGTTGGCCATTCTGTACCTCAATTAAAGTCTTAGGGAGCATAATGAACAGCAGAGGGTTTCATACAAACATACTACAGCAGGCAAAACTATGCAATCATTAGCACAGTATAAACTAGATTGTGAGCCTCATGCAATAATAGTTGGTTAATAGACTTCAAAGCTTCAGGCACACTTTGGTAGAGTAATCAAATGGTAAGGCCTTTAATTATGTCAACTAATAGTGATACAAGTATCGAACATCAGGCATAATTATTTGGGCATCTCATTAAGTGAGGACAAATAAAGCAATTGAAAAGAGAAAACTAACTATGCCTGAAACAAACAAGGAATTGAACTGTTGAGTTGCATATAGTGACTTACCTTAGCAGGTTGAAGAGGCTCAGCGCAGCTCCTACTTCTCTTGCAAGGCTCCTTCCTAACATCTTGTACTTGGAAATCCTCAATCTTATCTTCATTGCACCCCCTCTGCAAGGTGACACAAACTAGTTACTCGTCTCTTTGGAAGATAAATATGCATACTTTCCAGTCTGTGAACACAAAAGGATGAGATTATAACAAAACAACACCACATAATGAAACATGTCGCATCTCTTGCACTTGCACACAATGAAATGAGCATTTACTATGTCTGCACTATGTAAAAAACTAGGCATACCTTCGAACTGGATCTCCAGGTACTCTTGGAGAGCCTACTGTTGTGTACAGCCAAACCTTTATTCACCTATGAGTTAGACAAGGCCCCACTACATCATCCCTTAGTGTTTAAATCGTTGACAAGCTCTGTTAGAGTGTTAGGTCAAGAACAACAAGTAATCAAAGCAAATAGTCCTAGTGTGGCTGGCTGATGCAAACAAGCAATTGAACAGATGTGTGAGCAAATCTTACATATCAAGAAAAGAAGCAAAGAAGGAGGCTTAAAGACCATCACTTGACTGACCAGATTTAAGGGGCATTTAAACATCATGTGCAACGTATGAACTAACATAAACATTGCATATTCCAGATTCTACAATGGAATGCACATGTATTAGGTTATGCCATGTATGATGATGCCTAAATGTACAGATAGTAGGCAGGAGTGATTCATCATTGCACGCACAATTGAATTGCAGGTTAAGGGCCAGCTCGATTCCGCCTTTTCAGGGTATATTGTCAAAATAAGCCATAAAAGATGTAAAGAAGTCTTTTTTGAGTTATGGGCTTGGGCTTAACTAATTTCGATTTGGAGGGGGGTGTTTCGGGTAGAACCTCACTAAAAATTGAAGGGAAGGGGAATGATGAGTTGCTACAAGCTGCTCCTACTGCTGCTATATGATGAATTGCTATGAGCTGCTGCTGCTGCTATATGATGAATTGCTATGAGCTGCTGCTGGTATATGATGAATTGTAGACTGCTGCTACTGTATGATGAGTTGCTATGAGCTGCTGCTGCTGCTATATGATGAGTTGCTACAAGCTGCTCCTGCTGCTGCTATATGATGAATTGCTATGAGCTGCTCCTGCTGCTTCTATATGATGAATTGCTATGAGCTGCTGCTGGTATATGATGAGTTGCAGACTGTTGCTGCTGTATGATGAGTTGCTATGAGCTGCTGCTGCTATATGATGCTTTCAGGTGGTGCTGCTATATGATAATAACCAGCCACTTGGACCATCGAATTTCAACAAATAATTGTTCTTCATTTAAATGTGGGTCATGCGTTCTTCATTTAAATTAGGTAATGGGATCTCTATGGAAAACATTGACCAAAGTAGATTGTGCCAAGTAGATGGTATCTTTGTATTTGCATTTTGAGCAAATAGTGATGGTCTGTTTTCCTATCATATTAATTACTGCACTGGGTTCAATTTGTGATGTTTGCAAGTCAAATTAATTTCCATATGTGCAGCAAAATGAAAAATATATATAATGCAATCTAGACTTTCCACTGATCATACCAAAGATAAGCTGAAAACGCAATGAAAAGAACTGGTTGGCGTATTACATGGAGCTTATATTCACAGGTGCTTATTTTCTTAGGGTAACTCGTAATAAATGTCCCTAAGAAACTTGGCTAATAGAACTGGCACACAAATAACATGTCCTGATGATTGCAATGGAGGAGTGACGTACCATAGCACACTGTATAGGCTCACCGCTGCCTCTCCTTTTTTGCGATGTTCCATGAAATTGCCACATACATCTTGTACTTTTTCATTGTGTAACCCTATCTGCAAGTTGACACAGCTAATTTCAGACATCTCTACATGATGCTACATTGCATATCCCTTGCGCATATTTAAACAACCAATTAACAATTGTGTGCGTACCATAAACTAGCCATGACTCTGTATGCTGGACTGGCAGGCACTCTAAGGGAGCCTAATGTAGTGCACTGGAATTCCTACATGCCACCTATGATTTTGTGTAATGTACTGCCCCTGTTCAGAAATATATGTCTTAGATGAGATTCCAGTATGGACCACATATAGATGTATATAGATGCATTTTCGAGTGTAGATTCACTCATTTTGCTCCGTATGTAGCCTATAGTGGAATATCTAGAAAGACTTATATTTAGGAACGGAGGTACGAGGTAGTATCATTTATGACATCTACATATCTAATTTAGTAGCCAGTAGTAGAAATCATTGTCTGCACAAAGGGATTACTGGTCGAAAATCCTAGCAAAGCACGCTGTCAGGCACAGAACAATACAAGAGAGAGAGACGCGCTTACAAGATCATAGCAATCCCTCAGTCCAGGATCTTGGTTGGCCAAGCTGTTAGATCCAGAAGAAACATCATCCTTGTAGTTTTTGCCAGCTGTATAACAGGTAACAGCGACCGGTTAGTATATTTGAAGTACATCGGGCAGGTGATGATGGACGGGTTTAAAGGTAACAAGTACCTAGGCCATGGCGGGCGCTTGGCATCTCTCCAGACGGTGGGAATCAGGTTAGAAATGTCGAGGGTGATCACGCTGCGCTGGCTGTCGGGGTCTGGTAAGGAGATCTAGAACCGTCGAGTAGGGTGTTTGTGGAGCGGCTCTGGTAGGGTGGACTACGGTGTGGGCGAAGCGGATCTGTGGCCGTGGACGAGGGCGTAGGTGAAGCTGCTTCGGTGGTTGGGTTAAGGATTGTGTCGATGACGCGGATCTTTGGCCGTGGACGGGGCGTCAGAAGCTGCTCCGGTGGTTGGGTTAAGGATGGTGTCGATGATGCGGATCTGTGGCCGTGGACGGGGCGTCAGAAGCTGCTCAAGTGGTTGGGTTAAGGGTGGTGTCGACGATGCGGATCTGCGGCCGTGGACGGGGCGTTAGAAGCTGCTCCGGTAGGTTGGATGAGGGTGCGAGGAAGCGTATCTGAGGCCGTGGACTTGTGAGTTGGCAAAGCAGCCCTGGTAGGGTTGAGAATGGTATAGGCGAAGCTACTCCGGTAGGGTTGACGCCGGTGTCGGCGAAGCGACTCCGGTAGGGTTGAGGAAGGTGTCGGCAAAGCGCCTCCGGTAGGGTTGAGGAAGGTGTCGGCGAAGAGGATCAGAGGCCGTCGATGGGGGCGTCGGTGGGGCGGCTCCGGGGGGTGTGGACAAAGCGTCTCCGGTGGGGAGTACGAATGAGCCGCTGCAGATGCACGACGGCTGACGAGAGTACCGGCGAAGCAGATCCGACACCGTGGACAAGGCCGACACTGAATGGGCTACGGTACAGTGGTGGATGAGCAGTCTACTTGTTTCTAGGGGAGGTGGGAGGGGTAGATGTGGCTGCAGAAGTAGATCCAGCGAGGTGGACGCCGCTGGCAGTGAATGGGCTATGGTACGCCAGTGGATGAGCAGTCTAGGGTTTCGAGAGGGGAGGGGAGAAAGGGCGATGAAGTACGGACGGCATGATGTAAGATGCTCTAGTGCTGTGGAGTTAGTCGTTTTTGTGAGAGGAGGGGAGAGGAAATGGGGGTGGCGTGTAGTGGGGGGAACCGGAAGTTACCAAAGCAGCCCCGACCTATCATGTAGATGAGGGCGGTATTGTAACTGTTGGTCTTCGTGCACCAAGGACAAAAGGGGGATTTCGCATGCTAAAGACTAAGGTGGCGGAAATTTTAGAAGGAGGCGGGAGATTTTGCCGCCCGCGGGATCGTTCGTATCCAGTTTCAACTAATTTTGGACCGTGCTAGCGGGAAGGTCATGCTAGGCTGTGTACATCGGGCACGCGTCAGTAGTTAATAACTGGTGTGAAGTCCACCCCAGAAAAAAAGACAATAACTCGGGATGATGCGCCGATAACTTGGACGTTCACACGGGCGCGGCCAATCGTACGGGTGTAGTGGCGCGTTCACAAAAAAAGGGATCAAACGCTCGGCCTATGTATTTCTCGTGTAAATAGATAATTTAGTGCCATTGGTTATTTACTTTAAACATAATGCATTGACGTGTTAGTGTAGAGGCGCACAAAAAGAAATGGATATTGTAGTTAGCTACTTAAAAGTGTTACCTCATATGATTACATAGCCTCCATTTCATAAATTGCGTAGTCGTTGAATTCATATATGAATATTACATATATATTACTTCAAAATAGAAACTTAAATCATCCAATACTAATGAATTTGAATGCAAGAGTAACAATGGTGCATGTGCATGATAGCTACATTGGTTGTTTGAAGAAACATCACTGTAACTTTGGCATGCACAACTGAAAAAGGTTTATTTAAATAGAAAAAAATGTGATATATGAGTGTCCAATCTTTATAGTGTTGAATCGATATTGTACCTTTGGCCACGATACGAAGTAGATATTGACTTATGTTCAAGCGATGCACGTCCACGGTCGCTAGATAGTGATACATGAATGAATTGTGCAATCTCTCTCACACGCATACATATCTCATTTACCTGTGGGCATCGGAATCGCACACGCGCACTTCATGTATTTCTCTCCCTCCGTCGTGGTTAAATTCGTCTTTCTACCCCATCCTACAAGTCTCTCACACAGAAACACACACACTCTCTATGTCTAACACGCCCACCCCTTTAATTCTGCCCACCCACAACCTATAATGTCTCAAAGTATAATAATGTCTCTCACACATATGCTATCTACCTATCCCTTAATATAGCTAGATATGTGTCACACAAACTCCTTCTCCCTACTAGCAAGATGCCCATGTGCGTTGCACGAAACATCAAGATGCATTTGTATGAGAAGTTTATCTTGTGGGGGAAAAGGATGAATGAGGGAATGCCTTATTTGCAAATGCAGAGAGGGGTGTGGTATCTTTTTGCAAAATTGCCATATTTTTCTTCATGTCCGTCAGATATAAATCGGATGGCCTATATTGCAGGATGGCCGGAACACCATCATCACCAACTCTGTTTTTTATGAGTAGAGATATGTGAGTGTCACTGCCCCCCCACACACACACACTTCCCAACACCAAAGGAGTAGGGTGACACCTCGATCTTGATACTAATCTCTCGACTGGCTTCTCTCTCAAACATACACACACACATACTACCCGGCACCGAAGGGGTAGGGTGACACCTCGATCTTGATACTAATCTATCGACTGGATTCTCTCTCAAACATAGACATACACACACACACACTACCTGGCACTGAAGGAGTAGGGTGGCACATCGATCTTGATAATAATCTATCCACTCCTCTTTCAAACACACACACACACACTCGCTAGTTGTGCCTCTATGCCTACCGCACACACTCTCGATACGTCTTTCTCTCCCCCCAACAATGACAACAGAAGGGTGACAACTCGATCTGATCATAATCTGTCAATTGGTTTCTCTCTCAAACATTGTGTCTCGGTGCCTCGCTTGGTAGCCCCCTCGATATGTAGACTTCTCGTGCACGCACAACTGTAGTGACGATGACGCCGAACCCAGTGTGCCTTGTTTTTACCGGCATCATGTGATAGTTTTCACCCTATTTTTTGTTAGTTATCAAGGCAACCTCTTATTTGTTACTACTCCCTCCGTTCCAAAATAGATGACTCAACTTTGTACTAACTTTAGTATAAAGTTGGGTCATCTATTTTGGAACAGAGGGAGTACTAGTGAATCTGAAATCATTCGGGGCAGACATAAAACATATCACTTCAACCCAATTATCGCAGCAACTACTTTAAAAGAAATTAGCTAGCTGCCCGTGCGTTGCACGGAACATCAAGATGCATTTGTATGAGTAGTTTATCTTGTGAGAGAAAAGGCTGAACAAGGGAAGGCCTTATTTGCGAATGTGGAGAGACATGTGGGTATATTTTTGCAAAATTGCCACAGTTTCTTTCCTATCCGTTAGATATAAATCCGACGGCCTATATTGTAGGATGGCATGCACACCATCATCACCAACTCTGTTTTCTACTCCCTCCATCCGAAAATACTTGTCATCAAAATGGATAAAAATAGATGTATCTGAAACTAAAATACGTCTAGATACACTTCCTTTTATCCATTTTGATGACAAATATTTCCGGACGGAGGGAGTATTTGTCTTTTTAGAGATTTCAACAAGTGACTATGACCGTACCTTACCAACATACTCAAAAAAGTAGTCCATAATTTTGATGTTACCCTCTTTTCTTGGCGGTGCAGTGCCATCTGGATACCTCATAAATAAATCAAGGACAAATCTGACCCCTTCCTGAAAAGACATACGTAGCAAAATGAGTGAATCTACAATCCAAAATATGTCTACATACACATCCGTATGTGGTAGTCCATTTGAAATCTGAAAAAGATAAATATTTAGGAACGAATGGAGTATATATAAGAGTAGACATGGAGATATATCTCCAGCATGGTCTACAACAAAAATGTGCTGGGCTGGTTAGCGCCGGATGCTCGCAACGCGATGACATGAGTTCGAATTCTGTCTTTTAACTTTAGATTTGTATATTATATATTACTCTACTTATTTACTCCCTCCATTCCTAAATATTTGTCTTTCTAAAAATTTCAACAAGTGACTACATACGTAACAAAATGAGTGAATCTACACTCTAAAATATGTCTATATACATCTTTATGTAGTAGTCCATTTGAAATCTCTAAAAAGACAAATATTTAGGAACGGAGGGAGTAATATATACTTCTTTCGCTACTGTACTGACAGTGGAACCCACAGAGTACTTAGAATATTAAGGATGGACTTGTTTCTTTTTAACTTTCTGTACTAAGCTGTAGCCACCCTGCAAGTCGCGTGTACACTGTACATGCAATTAACTTTTTATAGAGGGACAATCATACAGGCAATTAACTCAAATGGATTGGATGTCACTCTATTATTTCCAGCATAAAGAGCATCTCCAACGGCAGCCGGCAAATTTCCTCCCGCTTCCTTCCGCGGAGGACGACATCAAACACCAGCGGCATACATTTTTACAACTCTAACCAACTAGATGAAATTCGTGCAAACACGGACTGATTTCATATAAGCATGAAGGATTTCGTATAAAAAAGCCGGATCTTCATATAAACATGATGGATTTCATTACATTTACATGAACTAAGAGGTGCCAATCTGGCTCTCTTGTATAATTAATACTCCCTCCGTTCGGAAATACTTGTCCTAGAAATGGATATATATAGACTTATTTTAGTTCTAAATGGCCGCCCGCGGATCCCTTTGTCTTCCTCATGTCCGTCAGACACTTGCAGGTTCGACGAAGGTCCTCGGAAGAGACGAAGCAGCAAAGAAACCACCTGAATCCGCGGTCGTCGCCTCGGCGGTGGCCTTCATGGGTCCCAAGTGGAGGCGGCCTCCCGTGTTCTACTTCTCCTCGATGATGGCGGAGGACAGGGAGAAGCTGGCCACCGACTGGTCGCTCTCCACGCACCCGGCTTCTGTCTCTGCCTGCATGGCGCTGTCGCAGGCACGGGAGGCGCGCCCACAGACACGGGAGGCACAGCCACCGCAGACACTGGTGGCGCGGTACGACGCGGCAGCGATGGTGCCCGTACCGACGTGCTCGCCGCCGTGCCGGCGTGGAGCAACTCGCCACTCCTCATCGAGCTGAACTGGAGCAGCGAGTTGCTGAACCACGCGCCTACTTGGGGCGGCAACTGGCTCCGTCGGGCGAAGCGAGGTTGGTGAAGCACCGAGCGGCCTCGCCCGTATCGGGAGGGCTCGACGGGCCACCCAGCCGGGTAATATGCCCAAGAACGGCTCATTGGAAGCCATCGAAAGGGCGGAGAAAATGGTGAAGGAGGAGATGGGGGAGCGGAGGAGGGGTGCGGTTCTTGCCCGATGTCTATCTGGCCTCGTGTAAATAGAGGGCGAACGGTAGGAGCTTGGCCGGCGTCTGGCCTCGTTTAAACTGAGGGCGAATGGGAGGAGCTCGGTCGGTGTTGCGTTTAATTCCGGCCCGCTCATGAACAGACGTGTGGCCGGAGTAGGATTCTCGGTTTGCATGCGGGTTTAACGGAGAGGTTTAATGGAGGCGCCGGGCGTGCAGCGGGTGGCGTAGTACTATTCGATTTGACAACATTAATGAGCCGTCAAATCACAAAGGCCCTCGCCTCTCATAAAACCGACCGAGCTAGACTGTCCCGCCCTCTAGCCTTTTAAAAAATGTATATACTCCACTTTTGTACAGTAGTAGTATCGATGGATTGCTCCATGGAGCAAAACTTGAAATTAAAAAAAAGGTGGTACATATAGAGAGCGCTCGTGAACTATGTGTCATACATGGCAATAAATAAAGTACTACATGATACTTATATGATACATGGCGCAGGAGTACTAAGTATTATTAATACAATTTTGCTAGAACTCATCTAGATGAGATATAATTTGGTCTCATTCATCTTTTATAGCCATTGGATGTGTTGCTATAAGATGTGTGTGTGCTGACGTGGGTTGTATTTGTTCTAGTGCAACGAACTGACCACTGCATGTCATGTTTGATAGTCTCAAGTCATTAAAAGCATACAATCCCCACATCTCTTCTTGGTTGATTCCTCTATTTATGTCAAAAAATAAGAAACAATGTGAGAGTTAATGCACCACGCCTATGTGTTAGACTAGCCACAATGGTGAGTAACATACACTAGTAACATACACATATCCCTAGACTATGTTACTACCTTCATAGTGGGTACTACCTCCGTCCTGGTTTATAGGTCCCTTTTATAGTTTGTGCCAAATTTTGACTAAAGATTTAACTAACAAAATGTTAATGCATGTCAAGAAAAATTATCTCATTGGATTCGTCTTGGAACATAGTTTTGAAAAATATAATGTTTGGTGACACGCGTGAACATTTTCTTGGTTTAATCAATGGTTAGAATTTGGCACGAAATACAATGGGGACCAATACACCCGGACAGAGGTCGTAGTAACATAAGTGTGGTAACATGCAAAGCTTCATTTATTAGGTTATAGACTCATATTGCAATGGGACATGTGATGTTACAGTAACTAGCTAAGTTATTAGGCTAGTCGTAATGGCGAGTATCATATACTAGTATCATGCATATGATACTAGTGTATGATACTACATCCGTAGTGCATGGTATCATAAGTTAGTATCATAGCTAACTTCATTTATTGCCATGCATGACACATAGTAGCACACCATTTAATATAATACGGTATCATGATATGATATTCAACTCTCTCTTTCTTCATTCAATTCTATGCAACCTCATCAAATTTGCCTAGTTGGCATGCATGATACTACCTATGATACTACTATTACGACCAGCCTTATAACTACCTCTCTCCTCATTAACTCACTGCCACATAAGCAAATTTGCTGAGTTGGACTCGATGTTACTGCTGAAGTTACTCCCACGGTGGCTAGTCTTACTAGTATTTGGTTTTCGTAAGATGACTTATAATACTCACCTAGACGGAGGGAGTATTTGATTTGACAGCGGGTGGCGCAGTTCCCGATACGCCTTTAATGCAGACGAGGGAGGGAGTAGCGGTTCCCGATATGTTGAACGACCAATGCATCCTCCTTCAGTTAATGCATGAGGGAAGTAATGGGAGGAGGTCCGGGAAAAGAGGCTGCACGATGTGAATGCAATGCAGTTTGCCCTCATTGCCCTCATATAAAGGCGCCCCTCCTCCATTCCAATGCATCTACCACATCGTACGCACCTAAGCACTTGCCTAAGCACCTACACTAAGCGCAAAAGAGCACGCTCCAGACCCATGGTGGTGATGCACGTGAGCGGCCAGCGGCTGCGCCAGATGGTCCACAACGTCGGCCTGCGGCATGGCGCCAAGGATCGTCTCCAGACGGTGTTGGAGACCGGCTGGTGGATGGCCACCGTCGACGCCAACTACGACCCTCAGTTGGACCAGATGATCGTTGCCACCAGCAACAAGTTCACCGTCCTCAAGAAGCTCGCGGACGACATCGCCGTACTCCTCCAGCCCGCGCTCGTCATTGCCTGCCACCCTAATCGGCCTCCATGGCCGGAACCTCTTTCAAGCACTGGTGGCCCTGCAACTGCCCGCCGACGCCATGAAGAATGTCCACCTGGAGGTCGCGCTCGCCGCGAGGCGCCTCGCCCTGCAAGAATTCGTTGACCTACACATCCACGCGTATGAGCAAATTGTGTACATAGGTATCTACAAGGCCAGTGAGGACGCTACGACGTTGGCCTTCCTCAACCGGCTGGAAGCCTTGGATGCCTTTGTTCAGAAGCACCTCGACCTCGCCACAAAAGCCGCCGCTCCTTAGCCGCCGGACGGTGGCCCGGCGCACTAAGTTGAGGAGGAGGAGGAGGTCGTACGTTCGTGGATCCATCTTTCTTCTTGCCTTCTGTAACCACCACTGCGATCGCATCATTGTGGCCTTAATTCTTATTGTGTTGTTGCATTCTCGTTCCAGTCAATACCGACATGTGCGATCCCTTTGCTTAATTATATGCATCACTGTAACTAGTACTCCATCCGTCAATTTGTAAGTTGTGCTTACCTTTTCCATCAACTTCGTGCAACGCGCGGTAATCTTGCTAGAAACACTAGAATATGTCTATATAATCCGTATGTGATAGTCCATTTGAAATCTCAAAAAAGACAAATATTTAGGTACGGAGGGAGTAATATATTAGGAGTATATCAAAACAATAGTGACTTCTTTCAAGTTTGTGAACAAATACTACTATTCTACTACTTTGGATCTGTCGCAACGCACGGGCACATTGCTAGTAAAAGGAAAAGGCCTTCCACGTTCGCGTCGCACCCCCACACGCCCGGGAATCGGGAGTACAACACGGCCCGTCCAACACGACACATAGCTTAGGGAAGGCATGTTGCCTGCCTAGCATTTTCACTTTCATGTGGGACCGCCCGTTGAGCAAACCGACACCCCGCCCGCCGCCGGGTTGGAAAACAGAAACAAGGGGAAGATCTAGTTGTAGCACGGAAGCCAAGAAATTTTGTGTCAGATGGGGCTCGTTGATAGAGTAGGAGCATTCCGTATTAGTACCACTCCTACCAAGTTTGTACTCCTAATACTATTATATTACTAGTACTACCACTATACAACTAGTAGATACGTGCACGACACAACATCGTGGGAACAAAAAACGAGAAGATCTTGTTTTGGGTGATTTATCTTTTTTTCAATCAACTTAGTATGAATAATATGATGTGGGGGGCACCCATGAAGCTTATGTGGCTTGGTTGCATGGCTACGGAAGGTTAGAGAAAAATAAATAGATAATGTGTTTAGAGTGCACTCCACTAAATAGATATACTTTGGATCCATTGCAACGGACCGACACATCTATATCTATACCCCCTATATAGTGTGTGAAAAACTTTGAAAGTTGGTCGATGGATGAAGCCAATCCGAAGGTACAAAGATGGCAAATCCGAGCACTACTGGCCATTGGATATCATCCACCAGATTCTGCCACATGTATAATCTAGAAGACTCCATGGTTGAACTTAATTCATGACTAACTTTGCCACAACTAACCTCATGCAAAGTTATTAATAAGTTCTTCAAAATGAGAGAGCCACAAGTTGGCAAGCCTAAGGGAATCTTGCCACATTTTTTGTGTGTATGTCATGTGGGGCCAGTGTGGCTTGCCTAAGGTGTGGCTTGAACCAAACACTCACCTAAGTTAATCAAACTTGCCTAACCTTACATTCCACCAAATTTTGCCACAAGTTGGCAAGCCTAAGGGAATCTTGCCACATTTTTTGTGTGTATGTCATGTGGGGCCAGTGTGGCTTGCCTAAGGTGTGGCTTGAACCAAA
>NC_041391.1:491976552-492073147 GCF_002162155.2 Triticum dicoccoides
TGGCAAGCCTAAGGGAATCTTGCCACATTTTTTGTGTGTATGTCATGTGGGGCCAGTGTGGCTTGCCTAAGGTGTGGCTTGAACCAAGCACTCACCTAAGTTAATCAAACTTGCCTAACCTTACATTCCACCAAATTTTGCCACAAGTTGGCAAGCCTAAGGGAATCTTGCCACATTTTTTGTGTGTATGTCATGTGGGGCCAGTGTGACTTGCCTAAGGTGTGGCTTGAACCAAACACTCACCTATGTTAATCAAACTTGCCTAACCTTACATTCCACCAAAATTTGCCACATGTTAGAATCTAGAAAACTCCACATGTAGAAGCATAACGCATAAACCACCAGAATCTCATGCGTGTAATGCACGTGTACCTTCCTACTAGTACTAGTAGTAGTAAGAAACAAATTCCAGTTTTGGCACGAGCTCGTACTGCGGGAGGACCACAAGCCTGCCGCATGAGTTACATTTTCCTCTCGGGGCCCACGGGACCGAACTTCAGTGGCTTAGTGCCCGGCCTATGATTCAATGACATGTGGGCCTTAAATGCGGCTGGCCCACATGTCATTTCCATGGTGGTGGCGTAGTTCGTGACTCAGTCGTTCGAGATGAACCGGCTGGTGGTGGCGTGGCCGTGGCGAGGGTACCACAGCTGGGCGTCGGGGCGTTACGAGGCGTAGATGGCCACACCTGCGGGTACTACCTGTAGTACATAAGTACTCTAGCTGAGGATTGATGCCCGGGACGAAATGTGTCACAGCCGCTGGATGAAAATTCGATGGTGCGGGAGTACGGATCGGAGCAGGCAAACCGCGTCCAATCGGGTGTGTCTGTGGTAGAAAGTTGATGGTCGCCGTAGTTCAGCTGGCCCGCATGTCATGCACACAAAGGCAGAGGAGTGGTGGGGCCGAGAGGGATGAGGGGCACGAACAATCCTACCATTCTATCACTGACATGTGGGACCCATAAGCATGGGTCCCACCTGTCAGTGAAGGAAAGGCAGGGCAAGGTAGTGATAGCCACATTGGAGGATCCATGTCCACGTCGGGGGACGTCGTGCCGTGGGTTGGTGCGGCGTCGTGGGAATCGCGTGTGGGTGTGGCAGTGGTAGAAACAAGAAATGTGATGGTCGCTGAGGGAGTCCTGGATTAGGGGGTGTCCGGATGACCGGACTATGACCTTTGGCCAGACTCCTGGACTATGAAGATACAAGATTGAAGACTTCGTCCCGTGTCCGGATGGGACTTTCCTCGGCGTGGAAGGCAAGCTTGGCGATACGGATATGTAGATCTCCTCCCATTGTAACCGACTCTGTGTAACCCTAGCCCTCTCCGGTGTCTATATAAACCGGATGGCTTTAGTCCTTAGGACGGACAACAATCATACCATAGGCAAGCTTCTAGGGTTTAGCCTCTCTGATCTCGTGGTAGATCTACTCTTGTACTACCCATATCATCAATATTAATCAAGCAGGAGTAGGGTTTTACCTCCATAGAGAGGGCCCGAACCTGGGTAGAAATATCTTGTCCCTCGTCTCCTGTTACCATCCGCCTAGACGCACAGTTCGGGACCCCCTACCCGAGATCCGCCGGTTTTGACACCGATATTGGTGCTTTCATTGAGAGTTCCTATGTGTCGTCAACTTTAGGCCCGATGGCTCCTCCGATCATCAACAATAATGCGGTCCAGGGTGAGACTTTTCTCCCCGGATAGATCTTCGTATTCAGCGGCTTTGCACTGCGGGCCAATTCGCTTGGCCATCTGGAGCAGATCGAAAGCTACGCCCCTGGCCATCAAGTCAGGTTTGGAAGTTTGAACTACACAGCTGACATCCGCGGAGACTTGATCTTCGACGGGTTCGAGCCACAGCCGAGCGTGCCGCACTGTCACGATGGGCATGATCTAGCTCTGCCGCCGAACAGTGCCCAGGAGGCCGCCCCAGTGTCCGCTCTGACCCTTAGCTCGGAGCTGACTGCACCAATCAAGGACGGGTGGCTGGACACCGCCTCGGGGGCTGCAATCTCTACGGCGATCGAGCCGAACACCAGCCTTGTCCTTTGCGAAGCTCGTGACTTCAAGATGCCGGACTCCTTTCCGGTATCCGAACCTTCCGCGCCCCTGCCGATCGAACCCGATTGGGCGCCGATCATGGAGTTCGCCGCCGCGGACATCTTTCAGCACTCGCCCTTCAGCCACATTCTGAATTCACTAAAGTCTCTCTCTTTATCAGGAGAGCCCTGGCCGGACTATGGTCAGCAAGGTTGGGATGCGTACGACGAAGAAATTCAAAGCCCACCCACCAGCCACTTCGTAGCCACTGTTGATGATTTAACTGACATGCTCGACTATGACTCCGAAGACATCGACGATATGGACGCCGATGCAGGAGACAACCAAGAACCAGCGCCTATAGGGCACTGGAAAGCCACCTTGTCATACGACATATACATGGTGGACACCCCAAAAGAAGGGAATGGCGATGGAACAACGGAGGATGACCCCTCCAAGAAGCAGCCTAAGCACCGGCGTCAGTGGCGCCGCTCTAAATCCAGCCAAAGCAAAAACGGCGATTCCGGCACGGGAGATAATAACACCCCAGACAGTGCCGAAGACAACCCCTTAAGCAGGATTCAGCACAGGAGGATGGAGAAGCCAGCCCTCATGAGAGAGCGGCAGACAGAGAGGTAGAGGACGATAATTACATGCCTCCCTCCAAAGACGAGGCAAGCCTCGACGACGACGAATTTGTCATGCCTGAGGATCCCGTCGAACAAGAGCGTTTCAAACGCAGGCTTATGGCCACGGCAAGCAGCCTCAAGAAAAAACAGCAGTAGCTTAGAGCTGACCAAGACTTGCTAGTCGACAGATGGACTGAAGTCCTTGCGGCCGGAGAGTACGAACTCGAACGCCCCTCCAAGAGCTACCCAAAGCTCAGCCTGCTACCCCGATTAGAGGAGGAAGCACCTAAACCTACATCACCAGCGCACGGCGTGGCCGACCGGCCACCTCGTGGCCGCGACAGAGAGGCCTCTCGGCCATCCACTCAAGCCACACCCCGGCGTCGCTCAAAAAATACCAAGGCATGGGGAAATGCGCCAGACCTACAAGACATATTGGAGGACAAGGCAAGGCAAACAAGATCGATCTACGGATCACGTGGGCACCCCACGGCACGTGACGATAACCGTGATGCCGGATATGGCAAATACGGCCAGGCCGAACACAGCAGACAAAGCTCATTTGGGCTACGTCGTGATATAGTCCAGTACAGAGGTGCCGCACACCCACTATGCTTCATAGATGAAGTAATGGATCATCAAATCCCCGAGGGCTTTAAGCCCGTAAACATCAAATCATACGACGGCACAACAGATCCTGCAGTATGGATCGAGGATTATCTCCTTCATATCCACATGGCCCGCGGTGATGATCTACACGCTATCAAATACCTCCCACTCAAGCTTAAAGGACCAGCTCGGCATTGGCTTAATAGCTTGCTGGCAGAGTCAAATGGTTGCTGGGAGGACCTGGAAGCTGCATTCCTCGACAATTTTCAGGGCACCTATGTGCGACCACCAGATGTCGATGACCTAAGCCACATAATTCAGCAGCCAGAGGAATCGGCTAGACAATTCTAGACACGGTTCCTAACCAAGAAAAATCAAATAGTCGACTGTCCGGACGAATGGCTTGCCCGGCACCTAGGACAGGAAAAGCCAAAATCCATGGCATCCCTTACAACACTCATGACCCACTTTTGCGCGGGAGAAGACAGTTGGCTAGCTTGTAGTAATAACATGACCAAGAGCCCTGGTAATTCAGATACCAAGGACAAGAATGGCAGGTCGCGTCGCAACAAGCACAAGCGTCGCATTAACGACGACAATGCTGAGGATATGACAGTTAATGCCGGATTCACATGCTCTAAACCCGGTCAGCGGAAAAAGCCATTCAAAAGAAACACTCCGGGCCCGCCCAGTTTGGACTGAATACTCGATCGCTCGTGCCAGATACATGGCACCCCCGAAACACCAGCCAATCACACCAACAGGGATTGTTGGGTGTTCAAGCAGGCAGGCAAGTTAAGTTCCGAAAACAGAGACAAGGGGCTGCATAGCGATGACGAGGAGGAACCCCGGCCGCCGAACAATAGGGGACAGAAGGGCTTTCCCCCACAAGTGCGGACGGTGAACATGATATACGCAACCCACATCCCCAAAAGGGAGCGGAAGCGTGCACTCAGGGACGTATATGCGTTGGAGCCAATCGCCCCAAAGTTCAACCCGTGGTCCTCCTACCCGATCACTTTTGATCGAAGGGACCACCCCACCAGCATCCGCCATGGCGGGTTCGCCGCATTGGTTCTAGACCCAATCATTGACGGATTTCACCTCACTAGAGTCCTCATGGACGGCGGCAGCTGCCTGAACCTGCTTTACCAGGATACAGTGCGAAAAATGGGCATAGATCCCTCAAGGATTAAACCCACAAAGACGACCTTTAAAGGCGTCATACCGGGTGTAGAGGCCAACTGTACAGGCTCAGTTACACTCGAAGTGGTCTTCGGATCCCCGGATAATTTCCGGAGCGAGGAGTTAATCTTCGACATAGTCCCATTCCGCAGTGGCCATCACGCCCTGCTCGGACGAACCGCATTTGCAAAGTTCAATGCGGTGGCACACTACGCATACCTCAAGCTCAAGATGCCAGGCCCTCGAGGAGTCATTACGGTCAATGGAAACACCGAACGCTCTCTCCGAACGGAGGAGCATACGGCGGCCCTCGCGGCGTAAGTACAAAGTAGCCTCTCAAGGCAATTCTCCACGCCGGCTATTAAACGTCCGGACACCGTCAACGCACCCGGAGTAACCTACAAAAAGACCACCTGGCACGTTCCGAGCAAGCGTAGCAGTGCGGCCCCAACCCCCGCCCTCGCGAAATTGTGAAACCAGTACTACGCGTACATAATTACGCCCTGGAAATACCATGGGCATAAGGGAAGGGGCACAACCATGGCACGCCCAACATGTGGCTCAACCGCACTAGGGGCTCCAAATTTTGTCATTTCTTTTCTCTTACTTTCAGGACTCCACTCTCCGAAAGGCCTGTCCGGCAGTTTAATCGCCGAACACACGAAGCAACAGCCAGGGAGGTAGCAACCTACGTCTAATGTCAAGGTGGTCTCTATAACGAGCTAAATACCTATCTTACATAAAGTCTCGCAGCTTGCCCCTGGAGGGGGACATGTCAAATAATCCCATCTCTTGCTTATCGCACTATTTGTATCGTTCTGCTTTCACAGAAGCCTTTTAATAAACAATACATAGCTCTTGTCTATTATTGCATTCATTTTTTATGTAAATATGTTCAGTTTTGACATTATGCAACCGTACACTTTGGTACGGCCAATACACCAGGGGCTTAAGTACCCCAGAATATGGTGTGAGAAGTCCGAACACTCTAACGAGTGCGGCACCCCGAACTTATAGCATTATATGCATCGGCTCCAAAAGATATCTTGGGTCAATAGTTGGGTTTGCCCGGCTCCCATGTTTTGGTACCTTACGTTCCGTTATATCGGCTAAGGTAGCACTAGGAGAACTACTGCGATTGTGCCCCAGTTGAGCTGGGTTAAGCACCTTATTAGAGAAAGCTAAAACTGACCGTCATGATAGGGCGAGAGCCGGTCGCTGTTCGAGAGGTTTTCGAGTCCCTAAAGACTTATGCCGCCTAGGGCGAGGAGCTGGCTTTGTCCGGCCTTGGCGTGGATAGCGCCCCGAACTCGGTCTTCCGAATACTAGGGGCTTCGCCGAAATTTAAAATTATAGAATTCTATGGCTAAGTGAGAGTGATAAAGCATTATAGTCCGATTGCCTTGTTCGTTGTGCTGAGCGCCTCCCTCGAAGGACCCAAGAATGGGAACAAGAGCGCTCAGGTTTATCCCGAACACCCCAGCACTCATGGCATGGGGGTAGAAGCTGACGACTCGCATCTCTCAGATTTAATAAACGGCCGCACAGAAGGTAATATTTTAAATTCAAAAAAGTGTTGCTTAGCGCATATGAACAAGTTTTCAGCGCACAGGATAACACGAACGAGTTTACTCAAAAATTACATCCTTGGAACACTCATCCGCCACAAGGCAGGCACCCTTCAGGACGCCCTCATAATACAACTCGGGCTTGCGATGCTCCTTCCCCTCTGGTGGCCCATCTGTCACCAGCTACTCAGCATCCATCTTGCCCCAGTGTACTTTAACACGGGCAACGGCCCTATGGGGGCCTTCGATGCATATGGAGCGCTTGATGATTCCAAGCCATGGACAGGCATCCACCAGCCGGCTCACCAGTCCAAAGTAGCTCCCAGGCATGATCTCCCCAGGCCATAGCCGGACTATAAGGCCCTTCATGGCCTGTTCGACTGCCTTATGGAGCTCGACCAGCTGCTTCAGCTGGTCGCTCAAGGGCACTGGGTGTTCGGCCTCAGCATACTGGGACCAGCACCTTCTCCGTCGAGCTTAGGGCTGGACCAAAATCTCGTAACTCGCGAGCTTAATGAGCGCTCGATAGTTCGGCTCGTTAAGCTCATAGCTCGCTTCTTAATGAACAGAGCCAATCATTGATTTCAGCTCGTTAAGCTTAACGAGCTTAACGAGCGAGCTAACGAGTCTCACGAGTAGCTCATCAAGCTCGTTAGTAACAACACAACACATATTTTCATCTTACGTGACAAACTTTTGTAGCACCTTAGCCCATATATTCAATCTAATCGACATATGAAGCAACAAATTACTGCATTTCTTTTTGTAGTCAGCATATTTCGTCTTGGAAACCACACCTACACATTCATCATGTGTATCGTAACACATTATAATCTGTTAACGAGCGCTCGCGAGCGCTCACGAGCTTAACGAGCTTCAAACGAGCCGAGCCGAGCAGGGTTTTCTGCTCATTAATCTTAACGAGCTTAACGAGCCGAGCCTTTAACGAGCACGAGCTTAACGAGTACGAGCTTAACGAGCCGAGTTGCTCGTTAGTCCACCCCTAGTCGAGCTCCCTTCCTTGGCTCAGTAGAATGCGCCAGCGTCGGACACACTGCAGGGCAGAACTGCGAATGCTCCTGGAGAGCTCCGGACTCGGGTAAGTAACAAGTAATTCACTTTCACGTGCTTGCTTTGCATAAAGAATGCCTTACCCGCCGCTATCTTCTTCATTGGCTCAATTTCCTGGAGGGCTTTTTGGGCTTCGGCCTTGGCAGATTTGGCGCTCTCAAGGGCCGAGGCAAGCTTGAACTCTCGAGCCTTTGAGTCAAGCTCCAAACTCTCGTATTTTTTCACAAGAGCGTGGAGCTCTTACCGCACCTCCTCCGCCCATGCCTCCTGCTTTTCTCGCTCGGTGCGCTCCACGGCCGCATTGTCTTCGGCCTTGGACAGCGCCTCCTGAAGGGTCGCCACCTCGGTTGTGGCCCCTGTAACACTCACGTTGGTCCTGTCACTATTTGCAACCATGTATTTTTATATACTTACATAAGGTACTACTTACCTTCCTTGTCCTCGAGCTGCTTCTTGGCAAGGCCGAGCTCATTCTCGGATCGCTCGAGGCTCTGCTTCAATGTATCGACCTCCGCAGTTAGTGCGGCAGAGGTCAGCAGCGCAGCCTGCATTCCCATATTGACACACTTATGTTAGACTATTGCGTATATCTTTTTAGATCCTCAGTCCGGCATTTCTTTCCAAACACCAAACTGAGCATCAGGGGCTACTGTCTATGCGGTAATATTTTTACGTCTTAAATACATACCTCAAAACCTGTTAGAAGGCTGGCACAGGCTTCTGTCAGCCCGCTCTTGGCGGACTGAACCTTCTGGATCACCGCACTCAAAATAGTGCGGTGCTCCTCGTCGATGGAGGCGCCTTTAAGCACCTCCAGCAAATTATCCGGTGCCTCCGGATGGACGGAGGTCAACGGCGTCGTGGGCTTGCCCTTCTTACGAGGGGGCCGCCTGCCGGACTCCGGAACCACTGAAGGTTCCGGTGCGGTGCCCGGCCCCTGGACGGACTTAGAGCCCCTTGGGGTTTTATCCCCTTGGCGCCTGGAGTCCGGGAGGTCGCCTTGCAGCGCCTCCAGGACCACCTCCTCCTGGCTTGGCCCCTTCTGGGACTCCACCTCGGCATCGTCCGTAGGGCGAGGGGAGGTAGCGGTTGGGAGTGAAAGACTATTCACATTCGACGAATCCAGGGAGCTGCTCGACGAGGCATCGAGCCGGGCCTTGGGCGGACTGCATGATTATATTCGGGGTCATAAGATACTGTGCAATAAAGGAGCGCCATGAGTTATTCTGGTATCCGGATACTTACGATTTTGCCAGGGGCTTGGCCCTGGATGGCCACTCCTCTCCGCCGTAGTCGGCGTTGGTGGAGTAGTCCGAAAGAAGGGTCTTTCCCTTCTTGGACCCTCCGGCCTCCCCAGTTGGGGCGGCCTTCCTTTTCACTCTTCCCCCTGTTGGAGGGGGAGAGGCTTCTTCTTCCTCCTCCTCGTCTTCGGGGGAGGAGTGCGCTTTGGAGTCGTCGGGCGAAGAATCCAACACCACCAGGCGATGGGAACTCTTCCGAGTTCCTGTGGCCTTCTTCTTGGCCTTCTTCTCCGGCACCACGTGAGGTGCCGGAACCAGCAGCTTCACCAAGCGGGCCTCTTCTGGGCCTTCAGGCAAAGGAGCCGGACAGTCGATCTGTCTGGACGTCTTCTGCCAGTCCTGTCAAAGGAATGGGAGCTTAGATCCCGCATAGAGTCAAACTATGAAAAACAAGTATCCTGTAAAGGGTAAAACAAGCTTACCGCGCTGGCTTGGCACTTCACATAGAATCTGCGATCCTCGGTAATGGTAGGGGGAACCTCGGAGCCCTTGAATAGCACCTTCCAGGCGTCCTCGTGCATTGTGTCAAAGAGCCTGGACAAAGTTTGGTGCTGGGCCGGGTCGAACTCCCACAAGTTAAAAGCCCGTCATTGACACGGGAGGATCCGGTGGAAGAGCATGACCTGGACTACGTTGACAAGTTTAACCTTCTTGTCCACTAGGTTTTGGACGCATGTTTGGAGTCCGGTCACCTCTTCCGAATTACCCCATGACAGGCCCGTTTCTTTCCAGGAGGTGAGCCATGTGGGGATGCCAGATTGGAATTCGGGGGCCGCTGCCCATTCAAGGTCACGCGGCTCAGTGATGTAGAACCACCCCGATTGCCACCCTTTGATGGTTTCCACGAAGGAGCCCTCGAGCCATGTGACATTGGGCATCTTGCCCACCATGGAGGCTCCGCACTCCGCTTGCCGGCCGCCCACTACCTTCGGCTTGACATTGAAGGTCTTCAGCCATAAGCCAAAGTGGGGCTTGATGCGGAGGAATACATCGCACACGACGATAAATGCCGATATGTTGAGGATAAAGTTCGAGGCCAGATCGTGGAAATCCAGGCCGTAGTAGAACATGAGCCTCCGGACAAATGGGTGGAGTGGGAAGCCCAGTCCGCGGAGGAAATGGGGGAGGAACACCACCCTCTCATGGGGCCTGGGGGTGGGGATGAGCTGCCCCTCATCTGGGAGCTGGTGCGCAATGTCGTTGGACAAGTATCCGGCCTTCCTCAACTTTTTGATGTGCCCCTCCGTGATGGAGGAGGCCATCCACCTGCCTCTCGCTCCGGACATGGCTGGAGAAGGTTGAGGTGGGAAGTGCAGACTTGGGCGCTGGAGCTCGAGTGCGTGGAAATGGATAAGCAAAGGAGGAAGAAGGCGTAGATGGAAAGGGTGGATCCTTATCCCCTTATATGGGCGGACAAAACTATGTACCCCCACCTGCCTGGTAAAACTCGCTTATCTCCCAAGCGCCATGATTAATGGCACGGTTGGGTTACCCACGCCTGTATTAATGAGAATCCCGGAATAAGGGGACACGATCTCTGCTTCGACAAGAAATGCCAAGGAAACCACCTCGCCAAACGCGCTGAGGTGGGACAATAAAACGATTCGAATAAAGGCTTGGCCGTGGCATGACGTCACGCTGCGGAATACGTCAGCAGATCAGATTTGTACAAATATTATTCTCTCTATGGTGGTATGTGTAACTTATTTTGCAGAGCCGGACACTATCCTTGTGTTCAAAATCTTCTATGAAGTATTCGGAGGAGGAACCCGCCTTTCAATGCCGAAGACAATCTGCCCGCCAGACTCGTCGTCATTGAAGCCTGGTTCAGGGGCTACTGAGGGAGTCCTGGATTAGGGGGTGTCCGGATGACCGGACTATGACCTTTGGCCAGACTCCTGGACTATGAAGATACAAGATTGAAGACTTCCTCCCGTGTCCGGATGGGACTTTCCTTGGCATGGAAGGCAAGCTTGGCGATACGGATATGTAGATCTCCTCCCATTGTAACCGACTCTGTGTAACCCTAGCCCTCTCCGATGTCTATATAAACCAGAGGGTTTTAGTCCGTAGGACGAACAACAATCATACCATAGGCAAGCTTCTAGGGTTTAGCCTCTCTGATCTCGTGGTAGATCTACTCTTGTACTACCCATATCACCAATATTAATCAAGCAGGAGTAGGGTTTTACCTCCATTGAGAGGGCCCGAACCTGGGTAAAAACATCATGTCCCTCGTCTCCTGTTACCATCCGCCTAGACGCACAGTTCGGGACCCCCTACCCGAGATCCGCCGGTTTTGACACCGACATTCGCTGTGGTTAAACTTCCATGGACAAGTTGTCGTGTCTGCTGACACATGTATATCAAAACTAGAGTGTTTATATTTCAAGCATGTGAACAAGTATTATTCTACTAGTTTGGATCCATTGCAACGCACGGGCTAGCACATTGGTAGTAGTAGTGTCCATATCTATCTCTAGAGGCCTTCCCTCGTTCATCCTTTTCTCTCACAAGATAAACTACTCATACAAATGCATCTTGATGTTCCGTGGAACGCACGAGGATGTTTCCTTGTGGGTCTCTCCAGCGCGGCATGGCCGTAGTTGCAAGTTGACGCCCCTTGAGATGCCGACGTCGAGGGGCACTCGGATTTCCTCCGATGAGCAGGTAAGATGAGTTTGATCACGTAGTAAATGCATTCTAAAGACTACTTCCGTGTCCATTTTCTAATTCTCCCCCTGCCCACTATTTCACAGGCTAGGCTTGGTGCGAGTGGAGATTGGCTTGCATATGTACGGGAGGGTACCAACATCAATTTGCACAACATTTACAACGGTGACACCGTTCCCGTAGAACCTTTGTCGAACATTGGGATCAGCCATGCAACAGGCCACCGCATGAATTGGTACGATGGAACCACGGTGAGATTGAATAAAAGATAGCACGAACCTTGCACATGGCGGTCAAAGGGGGACCATGCTGTGTGCGGCCGATTTGTTGCCGTACGAGTAGGAAGACGGTGTGCTCCTTTCTAATCGCATCTTCGCGGTAACAAACTAGGGGAATTATTTTGTATGGGACACATCCTACGATATACTCCCTCTCTCCTAGTTTATTTGTTTTGAATCTTTTTGTTTTATAAGTTTCAAATTCAAATTTAGAGCTCCCCATCACATGTTGAGATTACAATGTCCATTAAATTGTTGCGTGCATGTATAGTAAAGAAACAAATCTCGAGTTTGGCACAAGTCCGTGCTGTGGGAGCACCACAAGCCCTGGCGCAGGAGTTACATTTCCCTCTCAGGGCCGCCGGGACTGAGCTTCAGTGCCTTACTACACCTACCTTTGAGTCAATAACATGTGGACCCGATAGGTGACTGGTCCACATGTAATGCTCCCGAAGGCAGAGGGGCAGTGGGGCCAAGAGGGGTGAGCCGCAGGTCGGGGGACGTGTGGTTTCATGGATTCGAGTGGCGTTGTGGGAATCATGGGTGGCTGTGGTAGAAACTTGATGCTCGCCGCATTTTAGGTGGCCCACATGTCATGCACACAAAGGCAGAGGGGTGGTGCGGCCGAGAGGGGTGATGTGCACGTCGGGGGGCGTGGTGCCGTGGGTTGGAGAGGCGTCATGGGAATCGCGAGATGAAACGTGATGGTCGCCGTAGTTGAACTTCCATGGACAAGTTGTCATGTCTACGGACACATGCACTGTATACCGATCACTGGAAGGAGTAGCAGAGAAAGCTATATATGCGGATAAATAATTCCTTATAGTCAAGCGGACCCATGCTACTACTCTGTTCCAAAGACATGCACACCATCAAAATAGTCCATCTATGTCAATATACACCGAGAGGGAATAATTTTTTTACAAGAGAGGAAATAGTTCATCCATCCATAATGCCCTCCTGTTGGTGCAGCGTTTTCTTCTTCTTCTTCTTCTTCTTCTTCTTCTTCTTCTTGTTCTCATTCTCTGTGGGAGACGGCTTCGCAACAAGCTCTTTGGACCATGCAGCTATCTCGAAACTCACACGGGCATCGAGGGCAGCATATTTTATCCGCTCATACGTCAAGGGATAATTCTCCCATCCAGACGACCTTAATGCCACCGTCTCGTCACCCTTCTGAAGATTTGTACCGAGCACAAAATTTGCTACGTCAAATAGGAATGGTGTCTGCTTAGCACAATCTTCTACAGGAATTTTGATTCTGGTTTGTAGGTCAGCGATGCTTTTCAAATCAAGGTTGTACGGCTCCAGCTTCTGTTTATCCCCTTTGATGGCTGCCCCGCAGAAGTATACGTCCTCCTGAGACAAGAAATCGTGAAGCTCACCTGGTATGGAGGGCGAGTATATGATGTGGTACACCAAAACATCATCTTTGAGGCACAGCTGAAGGACGGCGGCGCGCTGGATCTTCCCAGGGGCACGCTCCATGTACTCTGCGTCGAGACCGATGACCCTCGTCTCTACCTTTTTGAGGGAGTTGGATACATTATTGATCCACTGCCGAACAACCCTTGGGTGGACGGTGACGGTGGCAACTATGCGCATCAAGCCTTCGACGAGGACATGTTGGACGCTAAAAACCTGCATCTCGATCTCTTTCGCCATTTGGAACCGCTGGAACGTAGGGCTATGGTTTGGAGAATTAGGATTAGATGGCTAGTCTAACTGAAGTAGTAGATGATTATTTAAAGAGGTTAAAACAATGTGAACATAGTGGGGTTTGGATGCAAATGAAGATGAAGGGGAGGTGAAGAAGCCGAGGCGAATCGGTTCCCAATGGAGAAGTAAATGGGAGAAGTGGCGTGCAGGCAGTTAATTAGACGGCTAGTAGACTAAACGAAAAGGCTATGCGGGTAGACTGAGGAGTCATACCTGTTCGTGTATGTGCCCATCCTTCCTGATAGGTGGGACCTATGCAAACAGATAAAAAAATGTGTCGTAGCTTTATTTTTGAGCCCATGAGTGGGAGACACAACATTCTCTGGTTAAGGAATACTCCCTCCGTTTAGGTGAGTATAAGTCACCTTATGAAAATCAGGTTTTCCCAAAACCTTTAGGCATGGAGCATTAACTTCCTGCTCGATCCCCTCCCAGCCTCGTTAACCAGCGTTCTCTTCCTCTGCTGCCGCGTTCTACCTTTCCATTTTTCCTCTTCTCAAGTGTGGAACGATCTGCATGCCGTCCTTGATGCACCAGAACGACCACTGCATCCATCGTGGCAGGGCGTTGATTGGGCATGCACGAGAATTTGGTTCTGCTCGCAATATGGATGATACCTGAACGATGAAGTGAACAGGCATGCTAGCACGGGAGACCTATTTCCGCTATACAATACTGGAG
The DNA here is from genome assembly GCF_002162155.2 of Triticum dicoccoides. Taxonomy (NCBI): domain Eukaryota; kingdom Viridiplantae; phylum Streptophyta; class Magnoliopsida; order Poales; family Poaceae; genus Triticum; species Triticum dicoccoides. The sequence continues at coordinate 491,990,314 of NC_041391.1, forward strand.
TACTCATGTTCCTACTACTAGTAGTAGTAGTACAATTGTGGTACACTTGATGGTCAAAATACTATTTATCTGGTCCTCACAGTGAAGTGACAACACCCTGCGCCTGACACTAGTCCAGGCGAGGCGGCGTGTTCGGGTTACCAAAGTCAGCCTCACCCTGTGCACTGTGCAGTCTGTCACCGCCACTATACAGCACATTGGCGCCTCGCCTCGTCTCCCTCTCCGCTCCCATAGCACCACTCCATCTCCATCTCCTTCTCCGTCTCCGTCTCCGTCTCCATCTCACTGTGCCCCTGTGTACCATAGCCTCACTCGCCTCCCCCAGTACCACTATTCCCTCGCTAGCCGCTCCAGCACCGACATCCTTCTCCCCCGTAAATCAAGCCCCCTTCCAAACTCCACCATGGCCGAACGCGAACCGCGCAGCATCCATATGAGCAATCTCCCCAGTGACATCCTCGACCTCTGTTGTTCGTGTATGGATATGTTGACCGCCCTGCGGCCAGCTGCATACTCGAGGGACATGCACACGGCCATCGTCGAAATGAGGCCTAAGCTTTTCAAGACACCCTGCTTGCTGCTATCTGGTCTTGCGAGATTGGCTCACCATGATACGGAGGCATGCATGATGCCCCTCGACTTCAATCTGATCTCTATTAGCCGAAACTTTTTTGCATTTATGTAGTGTGTCGCCGTACATCATTTCCCTCGACATCGATCCGATCACCATCGCCCGAAACTTCTTGGCAGGTATGTACTGGGTCGGCATGAACTCCCACTGGATGGCTGCCTTCAGCGAAGACGATAAAAAGTTGGTGCTCGTGAACTTCCAGACCTCCCATGAGATTATCCTTCCTCCGTTGGATTATATAGAGTATTACCATCGCGGTCCAAGTCATCTAGATTACTACGTCAGTTGGACGGACCTTGTTTTGCAGAAGATTGTAATCTGCCAAGTACCCACACGGCATGCGAATTACGCAGACTTCAAGCTAATTGCCTTGTTCGACCGCGGACTCGCCTATCTTTACGCCGGTGCCTTTTTTACCTGGAGACAACTCGGCTCGCAGTGGATCATCTTCAAAGCTGATACACACTTCTGTGATGCTATTGAACACAATGGCATCATCTACACGATCGACAAAGCAGATGGCACCACGTATTGCTGGGACGACGCATGTAAGTTGTTTCCATCTCATGTTAATGATGACGCCATGACACTGTTTGAACTTTTTTTGATGATTGGCATATCCCTGTTTGAGCAGAATTTGAGTAGAACTATGGCAACATATTAGAGACGTCGTAAATCAGCTATATTTGGAATGAGTTAATTCATGCGATTGTGACCATGTCATTACAGCCAATTTGTACCCTGAATAATCAAACGGTTAGGAATATATGGATATTATCCTTATTTTACAGTAATCTATATACTACTACTAAATATGAGTGTGTATGAATGGCCATGTTAGTTTCCTCATTTTCATGATGTAGAAACATGCACCACACTGTTGGTTTCATCTAACCATACATTAGGGAAGTAAATGTGCATATGGAGAACTCTATATTTGGAAGTAGTGAAATCCTGCAATGCTTACCATGTGTACATACCTATATTCGCCCTTCAGCAATCAATGACTAGAATAATATCCTCACAAAAATTTTGCCCACAGAACACGAGTATATAACAATGCATGGTCTGTTAGTTACCTTGAAGAATTTATTTGTGAGGACAGAACATGATTACATAACATGCATGACATGGTAATTTCCTGTGAAGAATCGATTGCGAGATAACATGACTATAACCATGCATGGCACTTCTATATTTTCGAACCCAGTATACATTTCCCTGTATTTTCCTCCCAGTTCCAACAGGGACATATCAATGCTGTTTCTTGCATTATCCTACTCATACTGTGAACAATGCTGATTTTACATTAACAATGCATGTCCTTTTTGATATGATGCGGTGTCCCTACAGTTACTGCCCTTTGTAATTACACCACCTTTGCCAAAAACAGGGAAGCACAAATGGTTCCTTGCTCGATCAGACGACGGCAAAATACTGATGATCATTCGTACACATGAGACGGAAAAGTTATATTGCAAAAAACCCACTGTATACAAGCACCATGTAATACGTGAGTATCCGGACAGTGGCTATTACGTCTATGAGCAGGATACCAGCTTGTTGGGGCCTTTAGGATTTTTTAGTTGGAGGCGAGTAAATAACCTTGGTTCACACTCTCTGTTTCTCGGACTCAATTATCCGATTAACCAGAAGATCACCGTTGGCAAGGACCTTGATGGCAGAGAGGCTCTGTTTGCTATGGAAAACTATGTCTACACGGCGAGCCCTAGGAGTTCGGGAGCATACTCCCCTGATTGTCAACGATACAGCCTGCAGCCAAAAGAAGGTGAGAATGACAAAGGCATCCGGATTAACTTTGATCCTTGGATGTCTCAATTACGACAGGCAGTGATGTGGTTCAAGCCTTCAGGTTGATAGGTAATTGGGCTGTTGCATCGAAAGGGTGGAGTACTGGTGTCTCTGGATCACTGGTTGCTGAAGCGGGGCTGCAAATTATGATGGTGTTGGATCATCTCTTCGAATGACTTTGTTGTCTTTGCTGCTGGTTCTGGATGGGTAGTTCTTTCTTTTGTTATGCATATTCCTTGTCATTTGGTCATCCTCGTCTATGTCACTCTTTCTATGTAATAGTTGCTTCTGTTTAGAATGTCATTCTCGTCTGGATCACGAGAGTCTGATCGCTGCAGATGGGTACATTTTGGTGGTGTAGCAAGACTTCTTATGAACTATCATGTCTTGCTGTTTATGTCAGTAGTTGTCACTAGTCAGTGTTTGAATGTTGTATATATCGTTGTTTCGAACTGTTTATTGTCTCGAACTACTGGTGGGCTAAATGAGGGCATCACCATTCTCCAGTGTTTAGAGTATATCTCCTTTTTTCAAGTTATATAATTTGAGCTCATTGTCTTTTCGATGATGTACACTTGTTTGGGCCAGTGAGGTGTCGTTGAATATGGGCCGAGTAGTAACGCAATGCCAAACAGGTCAATTATGACTCTCGGGCTGGGCTCTCAAAAGATCCTAAAAAATAAAGGCCAGGCTCTCCAAAAAAGAAAGAATAAGGACTCTTAGGCCGACATGTGGGCGCCACCGGTGTTTTCGTGCGCTTGCGCACCAAGAGCATAATGGCGCGTGCTCGAAATTCATGCTACCTTTTCATCCCCAGTCTCCCGCCCCTCCCCCACCTCTGGAATCTCGATTCCTACTACAGTTCCCCCAAATCCCCCTCCTGTACTCCCTGTACTCAAGCGCACTATCATGTTGTCAGTCAACGCGGATCTCCGAGCCAGAGATCCTGAGGTCCGTCCTGCCTTCGGTCGCTGCGTGCTGTCGCTCAATAGTGGCATGGCGGCGCTTGACGACCAGTTTGCCGGCAAAGTGCTGATGGTAACCATCAACGGCGACTGGCCTCCCATCTCGCCAGACGACCTTGTCAAAGCTCTTGGCATTGCGCACGGCATCCAAATAAGTGACTTGCTCATCAAAGTCTGTCCGCCACCGGCTGATTTCTTCGTCAGGTTCCGAACAACTTTCGACTGCAGTCGTGTGTTCGAATCTTCCCGGCGTTTGTTCTGCGATGGCACGCTGGTGAGCTTTGATCGGTGGCACCCAGGATGGGGCTCGGTGCCCTCTGAGCTTGAGTTTTTAACAAAGCTTACCTTCCACGGCATGCCTCGACGTGCTTGGAACAGCGAGTCCATGAACGAGCTTATCAACGACCTTGGAGGTGAGCTTGTAAGTATGTTTGTTCCTCCGGATAGCTGGGCTCTGACGGTTATGGAATGGATGAAGAAGCCGTCCACCATACATAAGGTGATTGGTGTTGAGATACCGGTGTAGGAACCGGGGTTGTACTATTCGTCGCCACCAAGGCCGCCGCGGACCACGTTAGGGATGTACCTGTATCGAGTGTTCGTGCATGTCGAAGAAGTGGTCAATCCATCAATCGAAGTCCTGCCGCCCCTGCTGGTGCCAGGGTCCGTTGACGACGTCCATTACAGGAGTCAACGTCAGACTTTCCCCGTGTTGCTCGGAACGATGGATGACCCAGGGCCTACTCCATCGCGCGGCGGAGGTGACTGCTTCTTTGGGAGAAGAGGCAGGGCTGCCTGCCTGGATGTGCTCTAATTTGAGGTAACAACTGAATCTTGTCAGATAGTACTAGTTAAATCCGAGCTATGGGTCTGAAGCACTGATATGCCAGTACATTTGATTGTGACCTGTTCTAATTTTGTACCTGAACTTTTTTTAGAAAGGGTTGTACCTCAACTTAATGTGCTAGCAGAACTTATTGTGTTGTCTGTCTGTTTTCTTTGCACAACATTCAAGATATTTCCCCATCATTTATAAAGACGATAAACCATTATGTACGACTTCGTTGGTTTCAACATAGCCCTTCCCGTAGTGATCCACTGCTTCCATACTGACTGTGCCGCCTGCGTGAAATTTTTGTATGCAAGTTTAGTGTGCTATGATGTTCTATATGATTGTGTTAACTATATAAGTTTTTACTGAGCATCAGCAATGCATATGGCTGAAAGATGTATTTATGAGTATCGACCGATGGGTCTCTCTCTCACACACACACACACATACACACACACGCACACACACGCACACACACACACAAGTGGGACCCATTGAATTATTTATTTGCTCGTGACAGCTTTTAATTAGGTTCCACTATAACCTAACTTTTTTCTTAAGTTATTAATTGAGCTCAGTGACTTCAAAAAGTTGTACAGAAGCCTTGTTTGGGCCGTTCCGGTGTCCCTGAATGTGGGCTGAGTAACCATGTTAGGTTGTACTGTACTACACAGGCCTTTTTTCAACATCAGCAATGCAACTGGGCCGACAGTTGTACACAATATCCGGATCAACTTGTTATCCGCCCCGCTGGGCTGCAAAGTTTCCTAGGAGGTATGTGAGGGAGTCCTGGATTAGGGGGTGTCCGGATAGCCGAACTATCACCGTTGGCCGGACTCCTGAATTATGAAGATACAAGATTGAAGACTTCGTCCCGTGTCCGGATGGGACTTTCCTTGGCGTGGAAGGCAAGCTTGGCGATACGGATATGTAGATCTCCTACCATTGTAACCGACTCTGTGCAACCCTAACCCTCTCCGGTGTCTATATAATCTGGAGGGTTTTAGTCCGTAGGACGAACAACAATCATACCATATGCTAGCTTCTAGGGTTTAGCCTCTCTGATCTCGTGGTAGATCAACTCTTGTACTACCCATATCATCAATATTAATCAAGCAAGAGTAGGGTTTTACCTCCATCGAGAGGGACCAAACCTGGGTAAAAACATCGTGTCCCTTGTCTCCTGTTACCATCCGCCTAGACGCACAGTTCGGGACCCCCTACCCGAGATCCGCCGGTTTTGACACCGACAGTATGCATTAGGCTTAACAAGAAAATGGACTTGAAGAAATAATAAATGGGATGTAATTATAATAACTGGGCAATTACTATGCACCAAACACGTAATTAGTTTGAAAATATATTATTTTGGAATTTAGAAATTTTAATTTCATTACTTGTTGCGCGCGCAATATTTCGTTGGATTTTAACATGATACAACTTTATTTTGAAATTATATTTAACCTGACTAGAAATTTCGGATAAAAATATTTCGGATCCCATCAAAATGTGGGAATTTTTTTTTAATTATGTTTTGAGTGGTTGCTTGGAATTATTAATCATTGTCCTACCTAGAAGTTGGGCTGTACTTTTAACAAACCCGTAAATGGGTTGTAGTAAATTCCATTAGAATTGAAAAATGGGCTGTCCATTCTTACAAATCGCAAATGGGCTATATGTTCTCTGCCAAATCTGAGTTGTGGGCCTACTAAGTTGACGCGTACCAAGGGCTTTGTCAACTTAGTCAATATAAACGATTCTAGCTGCAGTGATCGTACGATGTCCATCCAACGGCCGTAGTGCTTCTTTAACCTCTGGTCTTCTTGCTCCAGCCGCCCAAAGCAGCGCCGGTCGTGTCGCGTGCTCCTGCCTCCCGTGGCCGGCTGTGATGCCGCGGAGGCCTCACCGCCCCGTACTACTCCCACCGCTGGCCAGGCCATCCCTCTACTCACCCACACCCCCTGTTATTCTGCGGTGACGGCAGCCGAACCAGTGAACCCTCGTACTCCTCTCCGCGCGGGCTACCACTCTGCGTCTTCCCCGGCTCCACGCCGTCCCCTTCCTAGGCCTCGCCGTCGTCCAGACCACCGCCCTGGTGCTCTCGGCGTGGCGTGGTCAACATGGTCAACGACCGACTTCCATCGGAAGAGTACTGTACATGGAGAGGCTGACAGCTGGGTCTAGGCGGCCGCAAGGAAGTGCCTCCTTATTACACGCAAAATAATTATTCCTCCACCTGACAGCAGGGACCTATCGAACGGGCCACCTTATTTCATGAAAAAAACGTTTCCCCCCTGACTGCTGGGACCCACCGGACGGGCAAGCGTATTTCACGACAAAAATGTTCCCCGCGCTGTCAGCTCGGACCCACCGGAAGTGCCTCCTTATTACACACAAAAAAATGAATACTCCCCCTGCTAGCTGGGACCCACTATGGTGGGAGGCTGACTTGTGGGCCTACTAAGTTGACTGGGACGGGGGCCTTTGTCAACTTAAGTCAATATGAACGATTCTAGCTCCAGTGACCGTACGATGGCCATCCAATGGCCGTAGTGCTTCTTCAACCTCTGGTGTCCTTGCTCTAGCCGCCCAAAGCAGCGCCGGTCGTGCCGCATGCTGCTGCCTCCCGTGGTCGGCTGTGCTGCCGCGGAGGCCTCACCGCCCCCTACTATTCCCACCGCTGGCCAGGCCCTGCGGCGACGGCAGCCTCACACCGCAGCTGAACCAGTGAATCCTCGTACTCCTCTCCGAACGGGCTTCCGCTGCCGCGTCTTCCCGAGCTCCCCGTCGTCCCCTTCCTAGGCCTCGCCGTCGTCCACCGCTGTGGTGCTCTCGGTGCGGCGTGGTCAATGTGGTCAATGACCGACTTCCATCGGAAGAGTACTGTACATGGAGAGGCTGACAGCTGGGTCCACGGTAGCTGTAAGGAAGTGCCTCCTTATTACACGGAAAATAATTATTCCTCCACCTGACAGCAGGGACCCACCGGACGGGTCATCAGTATTTCGCCAAAAAAAACTTCCCCCCTAACTGCTGGGACCCACAGGACGGGCCACCATATTTCGCAAAAAAAAGTTCCCCCCCGCTGTCAACTCGGATCCACCGGAAGTGCCTCCTTATTACGCACAAAAAAATGAATACCCCCCTGCTAGCTGGGACCAACCTTGGTGGGAGGCTGACTTGTGGGCCTACTAAGTTGACTGGGATAGAGGCCTTTGTCAACTTTAGTCATTATATGAACGATTCTAGCTCCAGTGACCGTACGATGTCCATCCAACGACCGTAGTGCTTCTTCAACCTCTGGTCTTCTTGCTCCAGCTGGCCAAAGCAGCGCTGGTCATGCCGCCTACTCCTGCCGCCCGTGGCCGGCTGTGATGCCGCGGAGGCATCACCGCCCCCTACTACTCCCACCTCTGGCCAGGCCTTCAATCTACGCACCCACACCCCCTGTTATTCTGCGGCGACGGCAGCCTCACACCGCAGCCGAATGAGTGAACCCTCATACTCCTCTACGCATGGGCATCCACTGCCGCATCTTCCCCGACTCCGCGTCATCCCCTTCCTAGGCCTCGCCGTCGTCCACCGCCCTGGTGCTCTCGACGCGGCATGGTCAATGTGGTCAAGGAATGGCTTCCATCGGACGTGGACTGTACGTGGAGAGGCTGACAGCTAGGTCCACAACCGCAGCAAGGAAGTGCCTCCTTATTACGCGCAAAATAATCATTCCTCCACCTGACAGCGGGGACCCACCGGACGGGCCACCGTATTTAGCGAAAAAAACATTTCCCCCTGTATGCTGGGACCCACCAATTATATCTTCGCACGCACAGAAGTGCGTCCGAAAAAAAATGATTCGCCCCCTGACTGCTGGGACCCACCAGCTACATCATCGCACGCAAGGAAGTGCCTGATAGTCGGGACCCACCTGGTCGAAGCGTACGTAGCGTTGTCATTCTGGTCGCAAACGTGTACGTACATATATACTGGTGGATGTAGAGGCGCGCACTTGTCGTAGTAGAGGCGCGCACGTAGCATGTACACATACATACAACGGCGAGGGTGCAAGAAATAAAATACGGCCACGTACGTACATACGGGCAGGGTCTCTAACGCCTATCGTGCATACGTACATGGCTGGATCGGAACGGAGAAACAGCGACGTCGTCGTGTTCATGGGGAGCCAACCGGCTGGGTCGGAACGGAATGTGTGGTCGTGTTCATCGGGAGGGCTTGGACGGAACAGGCGATGGAAACGAGGCCTGGCGTACCACACAACGGAGGAAACGGCCTTGTGTTCGACCGGCCACGTTTGAAACGGGTCATGTTGATCGGGAGGGGCCTGGCGTACCGCAAAACGGAGGAAACTGACCTCCTACGGTCGAAACGGGGGTCGTGTTGACCGGGAGGGGTGTGGCATACCGCAAAATGGACGTAACGGACTTGTGTTGGAGCGCTACGGTCGAAACGGGGGTCATGTTCATCGGGAGGGGTGTGGCGTACCGCAAAACGGACGAAACGGACTTGAGTTGGAGCACTACGGTCGAAACAGGGGGGGAAGGGGTGTGGCGTACCGCAAAATGGGACTCCACGGGATACTGTTCATCTCCACCGTCGACCTCCTCCATCCTCCACAGGCTACCGTCGACCTCCTCCAGCCTCCACGGGCTCCTGTTCATCCAGCCTCCACCGCGCGCTACTCCACCGGCTACTGTTCAACCACCCCTCCACGGGCACCCCTCCACCGTCTACTGTTCATCCAGCCCTCCACACCACGGGTCCTATTCAACCACCCCTCCACGACCACCCCTCCACCGTCTATTGTTCATCCAGCCCTCCACACCACGGGTTCCTGTTCATCCAGAGGCAACGCCACCGCTCACTGTTCATCCAAACCCCCCGCAACGCTCACTGTTCAGCCAATCGATCGGCTTCAGTTAGCAGCAGTAGCGAAGGAATCGCTCCATCGGGTTCAGTTAACAGCCATCGATCGATCCCTCGGGTTCAATAACGCGTAGCCTGCAGTGCAATCGCTCGGGTTCAGTTAGAGCCCAACGCCTCGCTCGGCTTTAGTTAGAGCCAACGCCTCGCAGACACGCGCGTACGTACAAGAGAAACACGCATCGCTCTGCCTCGACCTCCAGCTGTAACCGGTAACTCCCTGAAATTTTCCTCCCCCTCGCTTCTACCACGATTTTTTCCGTCTTGGACGGCCCAAAGAATGTCATGCAGCTGCGTCTCTGGCCCGCCCAGGACGAAAAGCCCATTTTCTGTCATGATTTTTTGTCATAGAAGTAGGAGCCCACCACATCTATGATGATACCGGGTTTTGTCACAATTATCGTCATAGAAGTGTCATATGTATGACAGAAAAAAAATTTGTTCGGCCCAAAATGTCACGAATGTGTCATTTTTTAGTGATAATCCCCCCAGGGCACCCATGCAAAGGGTTCCCACTCTGATAGAACTAGCCAGATCACTAGAGCAGGGGAGAGCTAGCCTTGCCTTCTCCTACCTCTAGCATACAACTCAAGGAGCACATTTGTATCACTTGTGCCATAGTGATCATGCGGAGACCCCGCAGAGCAAGAGTAGGGGTATTATCTCCAAGGAGAGCCCCCAACCTAGGTAAAGTATGCCGACATTCGTGTCTATGCCTCATCCCGCTTTCGGGCACCGGGGACGTTCTACTCGCTCCCACCATGATAAGCCATCCTTTGGCATATGTCGCACCCAACCCCTGACATTCATTTATATAGGGCCTATGTGGAGGAGAGAGATGTGAAAAAGTAAGGGGAGTGAGCTCTCATGCAAGAGCCTTAGCTATATACGCATTCCTAGTTAAATAGTACAATAAATATGAAGAAAGAGATAGAGAGGAGATGGAAAAAAGTACTAATACAATAGCCAACCTTATATATTTTTTGCGGGAAATAGCCAACCTTATAGCCCACACTACCGGATGAGTGCATATAATATATGATGGCTATAGATGACATGGCAGTCCCTCATAGCCATCGACTGGCAATATTATTAACCATGCTCTAATGCGTTTTTAAAACTGCATTTGACTATTGACAAGATTAGTACATGAGATGTATAATGTGAAAATTATATTGTTGGAAACTCCTTTCACGTACGAATTTGACCGTATGCTTTGTGTAAGTTGCATGTCATATATTATTACTCTAACATTTGGTCAAAGTTAGCCTCAAAAAATGCATTAGGCCTTGTATAGTAAATGGAAGGAGGGAGTAGTAGTGGAAGTGGATCCTCTGACGTAGGTATCCTTGCCTTACCCTCCCTTTCGGTCACTTACTGGCGGACCCCATGCTTGCTAGGCCCCGCATGTTAGTTACTCAATGGGTTCGGCCACGTCAGGGGATCCTCATCCGTAGTATACTCCCTCTGTTTTTATTTACTCCACATAAAACGGAGGGAGTGGTAGTATAATAAATGACGCGGGCGAGGGAGGGGGAGGGACGTCGGTTTGCTTTCAACTGCGGTCCCACAAGCGAGCGAAAACGCAAGACGAAGCGCGTTCCATTTGGTGAGTAACGTGGAGGGTCCAGCATGCCGAGCTGCAACGCGAACGCGACAAGAGCGATGTACAGTCAAAACCGATTGACCGGTCGTCACCAGAACCACTATTCACATCAGAACCATCACTGCTCGGCCTACGCCAGCCACTTCCCTAAAACCACACCTAATCTCCAGCCCATTCCCCCACCTTTTGATCCCCTAGCCCGCATCAAGCGTCCCCTAGTTCTCCGAAAAGCCATGGTGCACCGCAAGATCACTTACTACAAGATGCTGACGCCGAAGCGCTGCGCAAAAATCACGGCGGTGGTCGGCGCCACAGACCTTCGTTCCCAAGCTCGCTTTGCGGTGGGCCAATCCCCGAGTTCTCTGGAGCCAAGCTACAAGGAGGAGGAAGCCGATCCAATGTTCATGGCAGAGGTCGCGGCGCAGAAGGCCCCTGATGGGTATGAGATGATGGACATCGACTTCGTGCCGGCGTCCGAGTCCCCCATGGTGCAGGCGGACCAGCGGTTTAAGACATGGCGATACTAAAGAAGGACCGGGAGGCAGAGGCTCAACTCGACACAGAGCGCGCGCATGCCGCTGCCATCGAGGCTCTCCTGCAGGAGAAACCGGATGTCGTGGATGTGAACCGGGCGGCGGAGGCTCAACTAGAGGCGGAGCGCGCGGATGCTGCTGCCATCGAGGCCCTCCTGCAGGCGGAACCGGACATCCTGGACTTGAACCGGGCAGCAGAGGCTCGACTCGACGCAGAGCGCGCGGATGCCGCTTTCATCGACACCCTCCTACAGGCGGAACCGGACATCCTGGACTTGAACCGGGCGGCGGAGGCTCGACTCGACGTGGAGCGCGCGGATGCCGCTACCATCGAGGCCCTCCTGCAGGCGGAACCGGACGTCCTCGACTTGAACTGGGCTGTGCTCTCTTCCGTGCAGAGCGCCCACACGCTCCGCGTGAACGAGTAGTTGGAGGCCAAGGACAACCACGGTGTGGATACACACGTCAGCAGCTACGGCTGGTTCGCGCCAGCCGCCAAAGACGATGAGGCCGTCTCGTTCCGCGAGCAGTGATAGTTTTTCTTTATGTTGTTGTTTTTATGGATCTTTTGCTATGTAAAAACATATATTTGTTATGCAAGTCGCCTGACTTGGGTCAGTCTACTATTTCAGGCGGTTGGATGAATATCCTATGTCTCCTAACCCTTCTTTCCTTCTTCCTCGCCTCTTCTTCTTCCCCAACAGACTACCGCATGGGTCGTACGGATACTCCCCAACATGTGGTTGGATAAACATACTCTATGAACGAAAATTATGTGTCAGCGATAGGATAGCTGAGTTTGGTTTTTTCACATGCGACAGCATGTGTCAGTGAGGGTGCGTTACGTTGGTTGGGTTTGCGGCGTGCAGGAGCGACTGTGTGAGGGTGCGGTGTGACCACGGCGTGCAGGAGCGACTGTGTGAGGGTGCGGTGCGACCGCGACAACCGTGCGCAAGTGTACCTCCTTCTCATTTTGAAAACTTTAGGCAAGCTTGGCAAAAATGTGTGGCGAAGTTTGGCAATGCAAGGCCTAGACCCAAACAGGATAAGTACGTACGTACTAGGAGTACTAGTGTTAAAAAAGGCGGGGTTTTCCTTCGCGGGATTTAGTCGATACAAATCCTTGTTTCACGTGTCAATTAATGCATATTTTTTTCTCCAAAGACCAAAGAGCTAACCATCTCACTCCTCATCGCTTGATTAATGCAGCGCCATGCAAACCAATCTTCTCACTTCTGCATGCATGCAGGGGATATTAATGTCCTTGGTTGCTAGTACGAGGCAAACCCCGTCCATTTTGCCTTGATTAGTGTTAGTGGCCTTTTCCAAATTGTAATTTTGATATACTGGCCTTGTTACAGAAAAATGGAGGTAGTAACTATGTTTGACTTCCTTCCCCATTGCGGTGACATCGATGATATCTTTTTTTTGTGGTTTGGCGAAGTGCGTTCGACGGAGAACACCATTGAGGGAGACCACAATAAGTCATTCGCAAGTTCCGCCTGCAAGCTGAGTCAACCGCCTTATTTGCATCCAGGAAGTCCGTTGAAAGAAAGGACTAGTACTACTAGGAGTACACAATAGCGTTGTCCGTCCAGCTTAGTGCGGTGAGATGGTTTCTTGAACAAGACGATGGAGAAGCGGAGTCAGCAAAGAGTGAAATGATGGTTGCTTCGTTCGTGCTTTTGTGATTTGACGCCTCACTGCTTTGTGATTTGTGATAGAAGGGACAGGGGAGTAGACTCTATGCTCTATACTGTACTACATGCGTCCAAGCATGGGAGAAAGAGGAGAGATGTTGCATTTTTCTATTCCTTCAATCAATCAACCAGGGAGCTTCGGTTCCATCTTTTTGGCTTTGGTAACACCGTCCACAATGGTTCCCATGATGCCAAAAGCTATTTTCACATTTGGCTACACACTGTGGATGCCCTTAACGATACCACTTGGTTTTGCTCCTGTGTGCTATCTATGCAAATCTCAATTATATTGATCTAAAAAATTATAGAATCAAGATTAGTAAAAAGGAGGTGATTTTGCCGCACGGATGGTGGGGGAGGTTCCTTATTTTTAGAGGACGCTGTCCTGGCGGTTTGCTAACATGCGGTCCCATGTGTCAGTGCTTTACCAAGCTGATCCGCATCCCACATGAGGCAGAACAACGACAGAAGCAACACGTGGTTAAGTTGAAGAAGATGAGGGAGAAGCGGATTCAGCAACAAGTGAAATGATGGTTGCTTCGTCCCTCCAACTTCTTTTTTTTACTCTGTCCCTCCAACTTAACTGCGGGAAAGGTGCAGCTTTGTGATTTGACGCCTCATTGCTCATTACTACATCGGCACCATGACTGGGGTGCTTCACCCCGGCTGCTCTGCACTGTATTCCGGTATGGCACGTGGACCTGGTAGCTTGATGTCCCACATGTCGGCAAAAGGGACTAGAAGATTTATGAAAGCGAGCGCTCCACTCTTACAACGGAGGAGTACATGACACGACGGCCCAGTGAACTATCACTTGTACTGTATAGTACTATACTACTGCTGTTTCGCACGATCCATCGATACAAACCCGATTAAACAGGAAAGGGCAGGATTTTTCCCGCGCGGTAGATGATACTGGCCATACAATTCAAAGGCAATTTTAATGTATGCAAACTGAATAATTAACAATATGATATCTAGTAAAACTAAAAACACATATGATTTATTGTGTTAGAGTGTAGTAGTAGTGCTGTATTGCAATAGTTGTTAGATGTAACATGCGAGAACGTGTAGAGATGTGCTACGTCTTGAGCTTGTGTTGGTTTTCCTTGAAGAGGAAAGGGTGATGCAGCAATAGTAGCGTAAGTATTTCCCTTAGTTTTTGAGAACCAAGGTATCAATCCAGTAGGAGGATCCTCAAAAGTCCCACGCACCTACACAAACAAACCAAGAACTCGCAACCAACGCAATAAAGGGGTTGTCAATCCCTTCACGGCCACTTGCGAAAGTGAGATCTGATAGAGATAGTATGATAAGATAAATATATTTTTGGTATTTTATAATATAGATGCAAAAAGTAAAGATGCAAATAAAAGTAGATTGGAAGCAAATATGATAAGAGATAGACCTGGGGGCCATAGGTTTCACTAGAGGCTTCTCTCAAGATAGCATAAGTATTACGGTGGGTGAACAAATTACTGTCGAGCAATTGATAGAAAAGCGAATAATTACGGTGGGTGCATGATCATATATATAGGCATCATGTCCGCAACATGTAGACCGACTCCTGCGTGCATCTACTACTATTAAGTCCATAAAGAACAGAGTAACGCATTAAGCAAGATGACATGATGTTGAGGGATAAACTCATGCAATATGATATAAACCCCATCTTTTTATCCTCGATGGCAACAATACAATACGTGCCTTGCAACCCTTTCTGTCACTGAGTAAGGACACCGCAAGATTGAACCCAAAGCTAAGCACTTCTCCCATGGCAAGAAAGATCAATCTAGTAGGTCAAACCAAACTGATAATTCGAAGAGACTTGCAAAGATAACTCAATCATACATAAAAGAATTCAGAGGAGATTCAAATATTTCTCATAGATAAACTTGATCATAAACCCACAATTCATCGGATCTCGACAAACACACCGCAAAAGAGTTTACATCGAATAGATCTCTACAAGAGAGGGGGGGACATTGTATTGAGATCCAAAAAGAGAGAAGAAGCCATCTAGCTAATAGCTATGGACCCGAAGGTCTGTGGTAAACTAATCACAACTCATCGGAAGGGCTATGGTGTTGATGTAGAAGCCCTCCGTGGTCGATCCCCCCTCCGACAGAGCGCCAACGAACGCTCCAAGATGGGATCTCGTGGATACAGAAGGTTACGGCGGTGGAAATTGTGTTTCGGTTGCTCCCTGGATGTTTTCGGGGTACGTAGGCTTATATAGGAGGAAGAAGTACGTCAGCGGCCGCCCAAGGGGCCCACGAGACATGGGGGCGCGCCCTGTAGGGGTGGGTGCGCCCTACCCTCTCGTGGCCGCCTCGGCTGCTTCTTGACTTGCACTCCAAGTCCTCTGGATCACGTTCGTTCCAAAAATCACGCTCCCAAAGATTTCATTCCGTTTGGACTCCGTTTGATATTCCTTTTCTTCAAAATACTGAAATAGGCAAAAAAACAACAATACGGGTTGGGCCTCCAGTTAGTTGGTTAGTCCCAAAAATGATATAAATGTGTAAAATAAAGCCCATAAACATCCAAAAGGGGTAATATAATAGCATGGAACATTCAAAAATTAGAGATACGTTGGAAACGTATCAAGCATCCCCAAGCTTAATTCCTGCTCGTCCTCGGGTAGGTAAATGATAAAAACAGAATTTTTGATGTGAAATGCTACCTGGCATAATTATCAATGTAATTTTATTTATTGTAGCATGAATGTTAAGATCCAAATGATACAAAATAAAAGTTCATATTGATAAAAGAAATAGTAACACTTCAAGCATACTAATCAAAGTAATCATGTCTTCTCAAAATAACATGGCAAAAGAAAGTTCATCCATACAAAATCATATAGTTAGGCTATGCCTCATTTTCGTCACACAAAGATGTTCCCAACTTCTATACCCCCGATGACAATCCAAGCAATTGTTTCATACTTGAATAATCTCAAACTTTTTCAACTTTCACGCAATACATGAGCGTGATCCATGGGTATAGCACTATGGGTGGAATAGACTATGATAATGGGGATTGTGTGGAGAAGACAAAAAAAGAGAAAGTCTCACATTGACGAGGATAATCAACGGGCTATGGAGATGCCCATCAATTGATGTCAACATGAGGAGTAGGGATTGCCATGCAACAGATGCACTAGAGCAATAAATGAATGTTCAACAAAAGAAAACTAGTGGGTGTGCATCCAACTTGCTTGCTCATGAAGACCTAGGCCATTTGAGGAAGCCCATCGTAGGAATATACAAGCCAAGTTCTATAATGAAAAATTCCCACTAGTATGAAAAAGACAACCTATGAGACTCATTATATGAAAAACATGGTGCTACTTTGAAGCACAATATATGAGACTCACTACATGAAGAACAAGGTGCTATTTTGAAGCACAAGTGTGGAAAAAGAGATAGTAACATTGCCTTTTTATTTATTTTCTTTTATTTTTTTTTATTTTTTTCTTTGGCCTTTCTTTTTTTTGGCCTTTCTTTTTTTTCTTTTTTCTTCTTTTTTTATCATTTTTTTCTTTTTTTTCTTTTTTGGGCAATGCTCTAATAATGATGATCATCACACTTTCATTGATTACAACATATGAATTACAACTCGAAACTAGAACAAGATATGACTCTATATGAATGCCTCCGGCGGTGTACCATGATGGTGCAATGAATCAAGAGTGACATGTATGAAAAATAATGCATGGTGGCTTTGCCACAAATACGATGTCAACTACATGATCATGCATGGGCAATATGACAAAAGTAAAGTATGTCATGATAATGGAACGGTGGAAAGTTGCATGGCAATATATCTCGGAATGGCTATGGAAATGCCATAATAGGTAGGTATGGTGGTTGTTTTGAGGACGATATAAGGAGGTTTATGTGTGATAGAGCATATCATATCACGGGGTTTGGATGCACCGTTGAAGTTTGCACCAACTCTCAAGGTGAGAAAGGGCAATGCACGGTACCGAAGAGGCTACCAATGGTGGAAAGGTAAAAGTGCATATAATCCATGGACTCAACATTAGTTAAAAGAACTCATATACTTATTGTAAAAATTTAGAAGTCATCAAAAATCAAGCACTACGCGCATGCTCCTAGGGGGATATTTTGGTAGGAAAATATCATCGCTCGTCCCCGACCGCCACTCATAAGGATGCACAAGCCAGGTACACTTCATGTTTCAAATTTGTTACACAACTTTAACCATACGGGAATGCTACGGGACTTGCAAACTTCAACACAAGCATTCTTTAAATTCATGATCACCCAACTAGCATGACTTTAATATCACTACCTCCATATCTCAAAACAATTATCAAGTATCAAATTGATCATAGCATCCAATTCACTTCCTATGATAGTTTTTATTATACCCAACTTGGATGCCTACCATTCTAGGACCAATTTTATAACCATAGAAAATACCATGCTGTTCTAAAAGACTCTCAAAATAATATAAGTGAAGCATGAGAGACTAGCAATTTCTATAAAATCAAGCCACTGCCGTGCTCTAAAAAATATAAGTGAAGCACTAGAGCAAAAACTATCAAGCTCAAAAGATATAAGTGAAGCACATAGCAAATTCTAATAAATTCTAATCAAATAGGCTTCTCCCAAAAGGTGTATACAGCGGATGATTGTGGTAAACTAAAAAGCAAAGACTAATATAATACACGACGCTCCAAGCAAAACACATATCATGTGGCGAATAAAAATATAGCTCCAAGTAAAGTTATCAATGAACTAAGACGAAAGAGGGGATGCCTTCCCGGGGCATCCCCAACCTTAGGCTTTTGGCTATCCTTGAATATATTGGGGTGCCATGGGCATCCCCAAGCTTAGGCTCTTGACACTCCTTGTTCCATAGTCCATAAAAACTTTACCCAAAACTTGAAAACTTCACAACACAAAACTCAACAGGAAATCTTATAAGCTCTGTTAGTGAAAGAAAACAAAACCACCACATAAGGTACTGTAATGAACTCATTCTTTATTTATTTTGATGTTAAACCTACTGTATTCCAAGTTCTCTATGGTTCATATCCTTACATACTAGCCATAGATGCATCAAAATAAGCAAACAACACATGAAAAACAGAATCTGTCAAAAACAGAACAGTCTGTATCAATCTGTAACTAACGCAAACTTCTTGAACTCTAAAAGTCCTACCAAAATAGGACGTACTGGAAAATTTGTTTATTGATCATTTTCAAAAAGAATCAATGTAAAAAAACGTTCCTGTGATTTATTGATTTTTTTCTCGTGAGTGCAAAGTTTCTGTTTTTCAGCAGAATCAAATCAACTATCATCATAGGTTATCCTATAGGTTCTACTTGGCACAAACACTAACTAAAACAAGAAAACACATCTAAACAGAAAGTAGATGAAAAATTTATTACTAAACAGGAACAAAAACATAGAACAGAAATAAAATTGGGTTGCCTCCCAACTAGCGCTATCGTTTAACGCTCCTAGCTAGGCATAAAAACGAAGATAGATCTAAGTAGTGCCATCTTTGGCACTCAATTCTTCAATAGAGCACTTATAATCTTTAGTGGTTTCTCCCTTTTTAGCAATAATTAAACCTTTGGGCAAAAATTCAAGATATTCGTTTGTAGCAAAAGGTTCCTTAACGATAGAAAGACAATTAGGATGAACACTTATGGATTTGAGATCCGCGTCTCCCTTACTAGAAGATTCACCCTTATTTTTAGGAACATAAATAAACTTGGCGGTTTTTGTAGGGCATTTTGGAGTGTTTTTCATGGAAGAAAACGCCGAACCTAAGTTGGTAATTATATCCTCAAGTTTACCAATTCTAGCAGAATCAAGATCTATTTTTTCATTAACTATACGTTCTTTCTCTTTAAGATTGTTCAAAGTAACTCCAACCCTAGATCCATATTGGGTGATATGATTATGAATCTTTTTATCCAAATATTCAATCAACTCAACAGTGGCAATTTTATTTTCAATAATATCAAGCCGTTGCATAACATGTTCTAAAGTTAAAACAGTTCCATTAACCAAAAGAGGTGGTGGGCCAAACAAATCTAACATAGCATTATAAGCATCAAACGTATGGCTACTCAAGAAATCACCTCCGGCAACAGTATCAAGAACACATCTATTCCAAGGAGTGATGCCTACATAAAAATTGCGGAGAAGGACGGAAGTATAAAGCTTCCTAGTAGATCTATTTTGAGCATTGCAAATTCTATGCCAAGCATCTTTTAAATTTTCTCCCTCCCTTTGTTTAAAATTGAGGATTTCATGTTCAGGAGTAATAGTGAGGATAGGAGGACTAGCCATAAACGACGAGGTAAACGAACCAACACACTAGCAAACGGAAAGAAGGCAAGTGAAAAGAGAGGAGAAGATTGGGAAAGAGAGGGCGAATAAAACGACAAGGATGAAGTGGGGGAGAGGAAAACGAGAGGCAAATGGCAAATAATGTAAATGCGAGGGAGATAGGTTTGTGATGGGTACTTGGTATGTCTTGACTTTAGCAAAGACCTCCCCGGCAACGGCGGCAGAAATCCTTCTTGCTACGTCTTGAGCTTGCGTTGGTTTTCCTTGAAGAGGAAAGGGTGATGCAGCAATAGTAGCGTAAGTATTTCCCTCAGTTTTTGAGAACCAAGGTATCAATCCAGTAAGAGGCTCCTCAAAAGTCCCACGCACCTACACAAACAAACCAAGAACTCACAACCAACGCAATAAAGGGGTTGTCAATCCCTTCACGACCACTTGCGGAAGTGAGATCTGATAGAGATAGTATGATAAGATAAATATATTTTTGGTATTTTATAATATAGATGCAAAAAGTAAAGATGCAAATAAAAGTAGATTGGAAGCAAATATGATAAGAGATAGACCCGGGGGCCATAGGTTTCACTAGAGGCTTCTCTCAAGATAGCATAAGTATTACGGTGGGTGAACAAATTACTGTCGGGCAATTGATAGAAAAGCAAATAATTATGAGATTATCTAGGCATGATCATGTATATAGGCATCACGTCCGCAACAAGTAGACCGACTCCTGCCTGCATCTACTACTATTAAGTTCATAAAGAACAGAGTAACGCATTAAGAAAGATGACATGATGTAGATGGATAAACTCATGCAATATGATATAAACCCCATATTTTTATCCTCGATGGCAACAATAAAATACGTGCCTTGCAACCCTTTCTGTCACTGGGTAAGGACACCGCAAGATTGAACCCAAAGCTAAGCACTTCTCCCATGGCAAGAAAGATCAATCTAGTAGGCCAAACCAAACTGATAATTCGAAGAGAATTGCAAAGATAACTCAATCATACATAAAAGAATTCAGAGGAGATTCAAATATTTCTCATAGAAAAACTTGATCATAAATCCACAATTCATTGGATCTCGACAAACACACCGCAAAAGAGTTTACATCGAATAGATCTCCACAAGAGAGGGGGAGAACACTGTATTGAGATCCAAAAGGAGAGAAGAAGCCATCTAGCTAATAACTATGGACCCGAAGGTCTGTGGTAAACTACTCACAACTCATTGTAAGGGCTATGGTGTTAATGTAGAAGCCCTCCGTGGTCGATCCTCCCTCCGGCAGAGCACCGACGAAGGCTCCAAGATGGGATCTCGCGGATACAGAAGGTTACGCCGGTAAAAATTGTGTTTCGGTTGCTCCCTGGATGTTTTCGGGGTACGTAGGCTTATATAGGAGGAAGAAGTACGTCGGTGGCCACCCAAGGGGCCCACAAGACAGGGGGCGCACCCTGTAGAGGTGGGCGCGCCCTACCCTCTCGTGGCCGCCTCGGCTGCTTCTTGACTTGCACTCCAAGTCCTTCGGATCATGTTCGATCCAAAAATCATGCTCCCGAAGGTTTCATTCCGTTTGGACTCCGTTTGATATTCCTTTTCTTCGAAATAGTGAAATAGGCAAAAAAACAGCAATACAGACTGGGCCTCCGGTTAGTAGGTTAGTCCCAAAAATGATATAAATGTGTAAAATAAAGCCCATAAACATCCAAAAGGGGTAATATAATAGCATGGAACAATCAAAAATTATAGATACGTTGGAGACGTATCAAGATTTAGTTTTAGAGGGCCTACGGTGAGAAAAGCGAAATACAATCACCGAACTTCAGAATAAGCTGATTACAGTCACTATATATGTTTTGCGGTTATTATACGGTCACTTGCTCACGGTTCAACATCGAATTGCACTTTGTTGACCAGCCAAATAGTCTGCGTGGCGCCATGTTGACTAGTTAAATTGACCACGTTCCTTGTGGGTCCCACCTATCAGTTCGCATAGGGAAAAGCTCAGATAAACACAAATTTAAGCAGGCGCGACAAGACTCCAACCCGTGTACGGGAATCACCTGGTTGTGTATGTGTCTATCAGGGCCTGATGTGTGCGCATGCACGTGTAGGTTGAGCACTTGAGCGTGAGAGTGTGTGTTGGTCGTGTGGTGTACTGGTGTGTGCATGCATGCGTGCATGTGTGCGTGTGAGTGTTGCATGTGTGCGTGGCTGCGTGTGTACGTGTGAGTGTTGCGTGCGTGCGTGGGTGCATGTGTTTGTGTGACTGTTGCGTGCATGCAGTTCCTGTGCATGCGTGCGTGTGTGTATAATCACCACACCAGCTTCTGTGTGTTAAAACAGACGGCTCAACATACCAATACAAGGCCACCTTGTCCGCTTTGCTTGCGGTCATGACTTCGAACCACCGTCCATATATTTTTTGTCGTTTGTTTTCATTCTTACTAGCAAGATGCCCGTGCGTTGCACGTAACATCAAGATGCATTTGTATGACTAGTTTATCTTGTGAGAGAAAAGAATGAACGAGGGAAGGCCTTATTTGCAAATGTGGTGAGGTGTGTGTGTACCTTTTTGCAAAATTGCCATAGTTTCTTTCCTATCCGTCAGATATAAATCGGACGGCCTATATTGCAGGATGGCAGGCACACCATCATCACCAACTCTATTTTTTATAAGAGTGTATTTTATGTATTTTATAAGAGTGTAGATGTAGAGTAGATAAGAGCCGACAGGTGGGCACCATGGTAGTGAGATAATGTGATGCAACACAAGAGGTGCCACGTGGAGCGTTTAACTAGTCAACTAGTCATGTCATGAGCAAATACAGAGTTGTACGGTGAGCCCGTGACTGTATAATAACCACTAAACATAAATGGTGACCATAATGAGTGGATTCTGAAGTCCAATGTATGTATCGTGCTTTCGCTTCAAATACAATGATCGTCATTGCATATATCGCGAGAGAAAGATGAAACATGCTTGAATTTTCTGGGGCTTACTTTTAGAGGACCTGGAGATAGTTTTGTGTGCATAAATGAAAGGGGCGTACAGGGGGGGTATGCGATGGAGAGAGAGAGAGATGCTCTTTGTTTCTCTTTATTATAACTAACTTTTTATATAGTATAAAAATATACAAATTCACAGTGTGGAATAAATATCATTGTGGGCACCATGCAATGCAAATTAGCGTTCGTACTCCTCCATGTAACTTTGTAATGTTGTATATATGTAGAAACTCTAAAATAACTTTTTGGCCACACTTTATTCAAACGGAATGTTGTATGCGAAATAAACGTGAAGAGAGGGATTTATAGATCAATGGGGTATGTGATGTAACATGTGTGAATGTGTATTTGATGCATTTGGTGGGGCCTAGAGAGGTATGTGTTTGTATTACGTATTCGAGATAGGCATGGATAGAGGGGCCGACGGGGGGGCGTGGGAGAGATAGCACGAGAAATGAGAGTGGTATAGAGAGAGAGACAAATATGACGTCACGACAAGAGATTCCATTCCCTTGAGTGTGTATATGCAAGGGGGAGGGAATAGAGGCACCAGGAGAAATTTTTTGTGTGTGTGGTGTTTGTGTTGGTATGTGTGGGTGTGAGAAGATAATGAGACGAGGAGGCAGAGGGTGTGTCACCGCGTGAGGTCCGGTGGGTCAAGGAGAGGCCCTTCGTTCGGTTCCGTCCTGCGCCACATTGGTCAGCCCGTGACGCATTTAGGAAGTTCCATGGATGACTAGTCGTACAAGACAAAGATAGCAAAATTGTGAAGGACTATGTGTCCACTGACAAAGCTGGCTAGGATTTGTAACCTTAGGTTCTCGAAATAAGGTAACCCCTTTATCTCTGAAATTACTATTCATCCAACCTAACTTTAAGGGGCATCCTATAGAATGTTGTGCTAGAATCATACTCGTCGATTAGGAAGAGAGGTGTGAGACAATGCGTGAGAGATAGGCCAAAAGATAATGTGCGTACATGAGACACGTAGGCAGGTCTATGTATATAGAAAGGGTCGATGGGGATTGTGCGTGTGTATGCTTGCGAGAGGAAGAGTGCTTGTGATAAAGGTTAGTGAAAACAGTTGTAAATGGTTACGAGAGGGAGGGAGGGTTATATCTAGAGCATGTGTGCGAGAAAGACACCTCGGGAGAGAGTGTGTGAGCATGTGTGGGAGACCACCGATGGAGAGTGAAACTACAGGTAAAAGACTGCTGTACACATTGATTAAAGATATAAATTGTATCCAAATATTAGGACGGGATCATGATATTTGCAATTCGCCTAAGGAGCGGTCATTGATCCACCAGACATCTAGATTCTATCGAATTTGAGCATGTCTATGTTATTATTCGACACAATTGATCCACATAGTTAGTATTTTGAACTCCAGACAATGCATCACTTTAGCAATCGAATATAAACGTGAGTATAGTTCATGTTGTGTGTATAAAGCACATTATACATACAAAAGTTACACAATGAACATTATAAATAGCTACCTATAAACTAGCATACATTTGAACTCAACTTAAGGTGGTTTAAAAAAATCGAATTCAACATGAAGTCCATTCAATTATTTCAATTTTATATCATGGCATTTGTAAATCATACCTAAATTATGGGGGCACCAATCTTTGCTCTGATTTTGTACATAATAGCATATGTAGTTGTGTACAAAATAGATTCAAATTTAGCTCCTCCATTCCAAAAAAATTGTAGTTATAGGATTTTCAAGTGTGAAAATTTCAAAAAGAAGCGAGTAATTTAATGAGGTCTTCAAACATACAAGGTCAAATATAACGTTGTCTATTTAGGTCAATCCTCATAGTTCAAGAGTACTCTAAATGTGAATGCTTGTGTTTCAAAATTTCGAACAAAGCGCCAAAAGAGCCTCTACTCGCCTGAAACCGCGTGAGACCAATGTTTGGTAGTACAAGGAAATTACATTTCTAAAAACTCTGACCCGTGAAACCTACCGGCCCGATGTCCAAAGGTCTAAACCGGGGTAGGTTTGTAGCTTCATCTAGATGCCACGCAACCGCCTTCGAAAAACATTCATACACAATGGCCGCCTAAGCACACATGCGCGTGGCCGAAATCGCTCCCGCCCACTTTTGGGACACCTGGGACTATCATCCTACCCCCGACCCGCAGTAGATCCAAAATTTAAGAGGGGGGCAAAGTTTGTACTTTCCCCAACTTTCAAACAAGCGTGTCCCATCTTCTGTTAAAAAAAAGCCAAAAACAAGCGCGTCCCAGACCGAAACATGGTTGTCCCCCCCCCCCTCGCCCCCTCCCGCCCATCCGATTCCCCATTCGTACTTTGTGGGCGCCAAAACTACCTCTCCACCAGCTGCGAAACCTCGGCGTCCTCTGTCCGCCACCCCATCCCACCCATCAACCACCGCCCTCCTCCATCACGCCAAAGCCGATACCCCGACGTCATCGTCCACCGCAACCTCAACTGCAACGCCCTCCATGGCTAGTAGTTGAAGCCGAGGTCGAGTCGTCCGTACCCAAGCCAGTTCAACCACGCCGTCCTGCGCCTCACCGCTGCTGCTCCAACTTCGCCACCGTCCACCGCACCAGAGTTGTTCCTGCTACGCCTTCCTTCGCCGCCTCAGATCTACTTCCCCTCCGCTGATATACGGCCACGGCAACACAATTAACAATTTGGCCATGGGTTTGTCCAAGGATCCACGGCTCTCCAAAACATCGGTTCCCCTGGGAAAAACAAGAAGATCACCGCGACATATCGACACCACACTGGCAACCGATAAGGGTACTCCTCTTCCCTTATTCGTGCAAATATTACGTGTATGCTTGCACGGTATTCATCCCACAGAAGACACTAGTTGACTGCTTCTTCTTCATACTAGATGTTCCTAGTAACTCGTGATGCACAAGGTTTCTCCTCACATACTATTTCACCTTAGCTAGAGGTCCGCCGCCCCCTGAATTTCAATTTCTGGCCAGTTGATTCTCAATTAACGGAAGCATTTCTCCAGCGTAACAGGCGCTAGTACGCCTATTACGCCAGGGAAGCAGCGCCTTAGTGTTTATCATAGGGGCGTGTATGGCCTAGAGCTACTGGCTCCCGATCTGGAGGTCGGTCGGGATTAAAGGGATGGCCTGGGGGCGCTGCCAAGCACGACGGTGGTGTGAGGTCGAGGGGAGGGCGGGGCGGCGGAGGCAGGGGTCTGGGCCGGTGGTCGCTGGCGGTTCGAGAAAGATCGTCAACGGTGACTGTCGGGAGGTAGACACAGGCCATCTGCCCGTTCCTTATAGATCGGACGGTTCATTAAGAAAATAGACTGACCTATTTATTTTCAGTCGGCTGTTATCTTAGATATGACCACATGTGGTGGTGTGCTGGAGGAGTACCTGCATTTCCTGTGCTCATATATTACAAAATCATACGGAGTAGAATCTAATTTTGTTTTCCATGCAATGTTGTAGAGCTATCATATGTCTCCTCTCATTTATTTTTCAGCCACCTGCTATGTGCTACTTTTACAGTGCACTAGTTCTGCACACACTTCACCCATACTCTCACTATTGTGTTTTTATGCAAGGGTATTTCAGAGTCTGCCTCAAGAGAAGCAAAAAAGATAAGAGAGAAGTTGAGCCAGCTTTCTTCACGGTTAGGCATGACACGGTACAGCGCTATAAAGGGTGCAGTGTCAACAGATGGAGACGGTAAACGTAGCTCTGGAGTTGATGACCTCGCTCGCAATGAACCACCATCCCAGGTGCTTGATTTAACTTCACGGTGTCATATGTGGTTGCATGTTCCATATGGTGTCTATCTTGTATTCGAAAGGTCGAAGTCGGTCTTTGGGGCTGTTTGATTCTAGGCCTAGCATTGCCACACTTTGCCACATATTTTTGCCAAGCTTGCCTAAGGTTAGTTCATCAAAATGAAAGCCACAAGTTGACAAGCCTAATGGAATCTTGCCACATTTTTTGTGTGTATGCCATGTGGGGTCCAAGTGTGGCTTGCCTAAGGTGTGGCTTGAACCAAACACTCACCTAAGTTTGTCAAACTTGCCTAGCTTTAGGCGTGGCAACATTTGGCAAAGTTAGTCACAAACCAAACAGCCCCAAAAGACAAATAGCTAGTCAGGGCACTGGCCGAGCCAGTGACAAGCCCAGCAAAGATAGGCATCACCTAGAAGCCAACTAAAAAGTTGGATGGTGGCGAAGCAGCCTGCCTCCCACCAGGCTCTCAGGTCCTAGATGATCATGCTCACCACTTCAGACGGATGTCTAGCTTGTATTGCTTCCAATTTGGTTAAATTGCATCTGCTTAGCTTACACATTATAGCTTTGAATATGACATGCCTTTCTGTTTTTGGTACATACTAGTACATCTCTGTATTAACCATGTTCTTACATCAAACTAATGTTCTTGTGTATCCATTATCAATCACTTATGATGAGGCAGGCAGGCAAGGGGACTACTCCTCATTTAAAGAATGCAGCGTCAGCCTCCCGACATGATTCTCAAGAAACAAAAATGCTAGATGAAGATAGTGAACGTAGCTTTGTAGTTGTTTACAGCATTTCCCCTACAGTAGCATCGCAGGTGCTTGCTCTAACTTGGCAGCGTGATCTGTGGTTGCATGTTGCATATGGTGTCTAGATTGTAATTCTTCCAATCTGGTTAAACTGCATGTGCTAGTCTTCTTAGCTTATACATTATACCTGATAATCTGACATGCCTTCCTGTATTTAGTACATAGTACATCTGTCTATTAAGCATGGCCTTACATAAAACTACTGTTTTTTGTATCCCGCATCAATCAATATGGCGGGACACCTTTAGTATATGCAGTGCGATATTAGTTGCATCTTTCATATGATTTATAGCATGCACTGCTTCTAATTTTTTGAAATTCCATTTATGATGGGACGCTTTTAACTTGGCAGAGTCATATTGGTTGCATCTTTAATGTGGTGACTAGCTTGCATTGCTTCTTATTTGTTGGAATGGTTTCTGCTTAGTTTACACAAACAGTTGTGAACATGCCATGTCGTCCTATTTTTCGTACATATTCCATCCTAGTATCATGTGTTTGCCTTACATCAAAGTAGTGATTGTCAGTATCATGCATGAATGAGTTCTGAAGAGAGAATTTTATTGCTTTTTCTTGTCGGTTTTACTTGAAAATTCAAAATCAATAAAGCGGATGGAAGTTAGCAAGGCAGCGGATAAAGGTGCTCCTTCCGAACGGAGGGCCTCTACAGTTTCTACTCCTCCACACCCCCAAGATGATTTCCAAGACAACACATGCATAGACCTCAACAAAGTTGTGTTTATGATGAGCACGTCTCCCCTAGTGCACCATCACCGGTGCTCCCTCTAACTTGGCACTGTTATATGTGGTTGCATGTTATGTGTGATGTCTAGCTTGTATTGCTTCTAATTTTGTTGAATTCCATCTACTTACTTTACACATTATACTTGAATAAGACACGTGTTCCTGTTTCTAGAACATACAATATCTGTCTATCACACCATGTTCTTACATCAAATTACTACTGTTGTGTAACCTGCAACAATCACTTATCATAAGACACATTTGACTTAGAAGTGTGATATAGGTTACATCTCGCATTCTTTTCTAGCTTGTACTACTAATTTGTTGAAATGGCACTTATGACGAGACATTTTTAACTTGGTAGAGTGATATTCGTGCGTCAACTGAGCTAGCAGCACGTTCCCAGGCTCCCTTGCCACGTGACACTACTTCCCAAGCACTCTTTACACAAGACGAGTTGGCAATATCAGATGAACCTTGTGAGCTTCAACAGCAAGAAGGTAGTTGCTGGAGTCAAGTTATAGTTGCATGCTTCTTTATATGTAGTCTCACAGTTTTATGTATAGTAACACTTCCTATGTTTGTTGTTGGACTAGCACCTAGGCGCAAGAGGAAACAAACATCAGGGATAATGCTCGATAGGTTAACTAAATCTAGAGGAGGAAGAATGGAGATCCATTTTGAGGCAGGTTTAAAAAGGCCTGGTGATGCTACAGAGTCAGCCAAGTTAGTATCAGAGGCAGTGGTTGCCGTTAGGTGTCATGTTCGTATCCTCCCAACATGGATTCAGTATAGGAATGACAAAGACGAAACCCAGTTCAACACCTTCCTCGACCATTTATCTGTAAGTATGGTTATGTATGGAAACTAGTAATATCGTCTTGCTCTGTCCCATACTTTCTAGGTTGCTGATAATGAGACTCCCATAATTTTCAACAAATGAGGTTCAAGTTGGATAGCCAAGATGATGCAACCAGACAAGCTTGCACCCATGTTTTCAAGTCTGCTCTGCGACAGTATCGGTATAACTTGAGGAAAACTCACCTTAAAGGCAAGGCTAGCAGTGAACTTTCCCATACATCTCCAGTGGAAAATATATCGGATGAAGACTGGAGGGGCCTTGTTAAACATTGGTCTGATCCGAAGTATCAGGTACATTATATATATATATGTGATCAGATCACATGTTGAAGTCCTATTTACGCATGTGCCACACAAATCTATCTTCTTGTAGGTGAACTGTTCAAAGAACAAGGCCAACCGTACGAAAGTGAAATTCCAACTGACGACAGGATCTTGTAGCTATATTGCACACTGCAAGGCTCTTGTAATTAGCTGTTGTTTCACTCTTTTCACTGTACCACATTATCAGATCGATATTGACTTGTTCGAAATGCAGAGGAAAACCCGCAAGGACCAAAAAGTACCTGAACCAAATGCTGTGGAAATCTTCAAGGACTCTCACACCAGCAAGAAGAAGGGCATGACTACACCAGTCAAAGCCGCTGTTGTATGTCCTTAATCCACATGCCTTTTAACTACTACTTACTCTGACTTGTGCCTTGAACTGCATGGTTTGTAGCCAATGTCTATTACTCTTTTCAATTTTATACACAATTGTCTTAGCGTATCATTGCACCTTACAAGCTTTAAAAGAGAGGAGTGATGTTCCTTTTATCTTGACCCGTAATCTAGTTCCGTGCTGGACTTTCCCACACAACGTTACAATTGCTTGTTTGCCCGTTCTCAGTTGTTTTGTGATATGAATGATGTCATACTATGCTTACCGTATTATAAATTTCGTCTCTTTATCCTTAGCCCTCAATACAATGTGAAGAAATAGAAAATACATTAGCGATGGTACATGGTCATATGTTTGGAACCTGCTTTTATTATGTACTTTGCAATAAAATACAACTAATATTTTACATGGGTTCACCAGAATAAGTTCTGTATGTAGATCAAAGCTATTTTGTTTGGTTTTGCTGCCTCCTTAATATCTTCTGTTCTGGTACTACTAATGTAAAAACTCAACTTTTCAGCGAGCTATGGAAAAACTGGTGGAACCGCCACCTTCTGAAGGTGGTGAGGCAACTATAACCGCAATGTTAACTCTTGCTGTAGTGGGTCAGTACCTGTCCTGCATAATATTGGGTTGGTTGTTAAGGCAATATTGTCCAAACTGCCTGATGATCAAGATATGCAAGCTCAAAGCAATGTTGTATCTGCGGTCCAGACACAAGTCCATTCCCTAATAGAGACCCTTTGTGAAACAAGGAGAGACATTGTTCGATGTCGTCAAGGTATGCATGGTTTTGAAACCAGACAATCAGACATTTTCTATGTTGTTCAGGAGCCTAGGGGAAATGAAGGCGAGGGTTATGGTGCTCCATCGGACAATACAACATGAAAACATAACAGCCAGGTCAAATGAACTGAGCTTCTGAACTTCTGGTGGTGAATTTATATGCTAGACTATTAAGTTTTATGCCAACCTTCCTTTTGTTATATAGTTGTAATTTGTTTTGGTGCGATACAAAATTTATTCTTAACATGCAGCCACCGGCTGAAGAAAATAGCAAGCCATTTTTGTATAGTGTAGGTTGTTCCCTATATTTGCACTGGTGGCGATCTTTGATGCCGAGTGGATGTAATATGTGCAATCGCCTTAATAGCCTAGCGTTAGTTTCGGCCTTATTTATTTCCTAGTCTTCTTTTTCCCTGGTTTTCTAGTGGCTGCAACAACCATGGGCCATATACGAGCCGTAGGATCCATGGGTCTCCTACGGGCCGTACGATCCATGAGTCTCCTACGGGACATCGATAAATGGGCCTCCAATAGGGCTGTAGAATCGGTGGGCCTCGGGCTGTCAGATAAATGGGTCTACATGGGCCGTAAACGGGCGTAATTGGTATCGGCCCAGCACGGTAACGGGCCGTAGGACAGCAAAGGCTTAATTCTGTCACAGGCATAACATGTCGTTAATGGGCCTGAATATAGGACGGGCTGGATAAGGCGCAACGGGTTAACAGGCCAGAAACGGGCTGACTCTTGCCATGGGACGAATTTGGCCCATTAGGGGAACAGGCCAGTAATGGGCCGACTCTTGCCATGGGCCGAATTTGGCCCATTAGTGGAATAGGCCAGTAACGGTCCGGAAGTAATCGAGGGCCGAAAAGGAGCCCAAGAACGTATAGGCTGTCAATAGGCCGAAAGCTAACACGGGCTGGAAACGGCCCATGTAAATCACGGGCTGTTAACGGGTACACAGAAAATTACTGTTCATTATGGGCTAGAGTCACCATGGGCATGTAAAGGGCCTAAAGATACGAAGGCCTCATGTGGGCCGAAAGACGTCGTGGGCCATACATGGGCCAAAAGTGAAATGGGCTGGTGTTATATTTGACGACCCACATGACGTTGTTGGGCCGATTTCCTTTAGGGCCTAACGGGCCATGAGTTACCGGGCCGTAAAATGGGCTATTTGCGAAGAGACCGTTAACAGGCTTTTCATGGGCCAGCCCGTTAACTTTTTACCAAGTCAAACGGGCTGGCTTTGTAAGCTAAATGGGCCAGTGGTGGGCCGTGTCACGTGTCGACATATCATAGGCGCCTATCTGACCCACTGACGAGCTGACACGTGTTTTGTCTGGCCAATAAGAATTTTACACGTGGAAATTTCCCACTGGTCGGGGCTGTTAACGGGTTATCGGATCCAAAACCCGACCCGATAGCTTAATGACGTTCCGTTACGGTGGATGCCACGTGTCGGTCACCCTTGACGAAAGCACTTCTGTGACGCGCGATTTATCGTCATGGAAGTGGACACTTCCGTGATGATAATTTTGGTAATGTCATGGAACACTTCTACGACAGCACAGGTATGACTATCTTGATTCTGTCATAAAAACGCGACCTACTGTGACAAACACGTATCATCACGGAAGTGTATTTTTTTGTAGTGCACCATTGAGCAGCTAAACCCTTCAGGTGAAATGTCGCAAAGGTGACATAACTGGCAGGGGCAACATTAGCCAACTCCATCTCAAACAGGATGTCACGAAGCCAATCATCAACATCCATAGGATTAGTGGAGTTGCGGAAAATGGACGGGTTGAGGCACACGAATTCTTGCAGTGTTATTGGGGCAGGTTGTTGATGAGAATTCTGGTTTGGAAACTGAGCCATTACTCCGGTCATAAACTGACGATTCAGCTCAAACTATTGCAACATTGCGGCCATATAGGTTGGAGGTGGAGGATCGTCAGCCATCCTGCTAAAATATCAAGGAACAGTTTAACAAGGGGTGGAGCAGGTGTATGGAGTCATTCATGATGTAACTTGAACAATGAGCAAAGGCACAGTATGTACAAAGAAGTAGTCATTAAAGACTTACATATACATATACAGAGCCAATTACACGCTGCTTGTATGAGTTCGGACAAGAGAATTATCCTAGACATACTAGGTGGCATGCATGCTCGTGATGGAGGGATACAAGAACAAGACATAGCAAAGGCTACATCAACGTCGGAGAAAACCACTAGAGCGAGGAATCTGCAGGGGACGACGCAGGGTGCCCTCGATAAAAGGATCCTGGGGCCCGTGAACAATGTGAAGCAGATCCTGTCTCCCAATTCGAGAAAGGCGTATTACAAATCTCTGGATGGATGTGATCACGAGATCCTAATGTTAGAATTAGCAAAATCGTTTAACCCGAATAGAAGAGAGATCAGAGTCCCAGAGTAAAGGTTGAGGAGTAAAAGATCCTAATACCACCCAATGGTGACGTGGGCCCGTAAGCCACACATCCATGTTAGTAAAACAGTTTTTCAAAGTCTAGACTCAACTTCGGCCAAGGAGTTGGAAAGGGGGTTCCTACAGGAAGTTGGCTCTGATACCAACTTGTGACGCCCCCGTTTCAATCGTACACTAATCATACATGCAAATGTGTACGATCAAGATCAGGGACTCATGGGAAGATATCACAACACAACTCTAGACACAAATCAAAATAATACAAGCTTTATATTACAAGCCAGGGGCCTCGAGGGCTCGAATACATAGCTCGATACACAAGAGTCAGCAGAAGCAACAATATCTGAGTACAAACATAAGTTAAACAAGGGTGCCTTAAGAAGGCTAGCATAAAAGCAACACGATTGAAGAGGCAAGGCCTCCTGCTTGGGACCTCCTAAACTACTCCTCGTCGTCGGCGATCTTCATGTAGTAACATCCATCAGCGGTGGCATCTAGCTCCAGGGATCCACCATCTGGTTGCAACAACCGGAAAGAAGAAAGAAGAGGGGAGGGGGTAGCAAAGCAACCATGAGTACTCATCCAAAGTACTCGCAAGCATCAGATCTATACTAAGTATGCATTGGTATCAAATGGAAGGTTTGTATCTGTGGATTGAACTATAGAATGCCAGAATAGAGGGGGGAAGGCCTAGCCTATCAAAGACTACCATCTTCAAGCAGCTTCAAGCATCTTGCAACATGTAAAAGAGTAAAGAATAGCAGTTTAATTATCAAACATGTTGTAACATTAATGCCCAAAGATCCCTCCTCGACTCCCTGCGAGAAAGCAATCCCTGAGCCAAATATCTCAAGTATCCATTTGTAGTTGTATAAGATCATGATATAAGTCTGAACATCTGTTACCGTGGACATGGCTATTAATAGATAATCTTCCCTGCAGGGGTGAACCACGTTTTCGAACACACTTGATTATTCTGGCCGGACACACTTTCCTGGGTCATGCCCGACCTCGGAAGATCAACACATCGCAGCCCTACCTAGGCTCAGCAGAGAGGTCCCTGCCGGTCTACCTCCTAAGCACTCTGGGGTCTAAGCCCATCACCCGTTGCACTCCGGGTGATTGCACGCAGGGCGGACCTAGGCACCGCCTCTGGGGTGCCGGCCTAGCCGTGCCGCACTGCTGAACTGGATGTCTGACAAAGCTTCGGCTAATACCATGACGTCGAGGCCCGTAACTATTCTCATGTGGTGGTTGGTGCGTAAAGGCCAGAGGCCAACTCAGAACAAATACCAAAACAATAGTGTATTATTAGCTTGCGGAGACGAGTAGAGACTCACGATCGAAAGTGACCCCGTCGCCCCGTCTCATGGACTTACGACAAGGGCCTAGAATGCCCGGCCGTGCCACGTAACCATCTTGCAGGTGCTCTCCGGGCCCGCTCGACTTTCACCAAGGTCTCAAGTAAAGTCAATGTAACCGTGTGTCCAAACATCAAGGGGAAAACTCGAGGAATCACCCTCGGTGAATTCCACTCGATGTAATCATCAAGGTGAATGTAAGAGGAACCACCCTCGAGGTTCACACTTGAGGTGTTGCATGACAGAGCCGTATCTGGAATGGTGAAGGAGGAACCACCCTCGATGACCACAACCGAATAGCTACACTACAGAGGTCTCATTAGGAGTTATGTATGAGGTTCCACCCTCGGCACTCGATGGTAACTCTGCAGAGTCGAGCAACAAAAAGGGGTGTGATGTGATGTGAGGTGTCGGGCTCTGGTCGTCGATCACATTGATCGAGTTGTCGATGATGAAGCAGGGGCAACAAGGACAAGGTGGGGGTCATTGATGGATCACTAGCCAACCTATACTAAGCAGTTTAGGATAAGCAGGTAGGTAATTCTATGTCTTGACTTTGCGTTGGTTTTCCTTGAAGAGGAAAGGGTGATGCAGCAAAGTAGCGTAAGTATTTCCCTTAGTTTTTGTGAACCAAGGTATCAATCCAGTAGGAGGCTGTCGGTGTACTAGAGTAGGGGTACCCTAGTATCCCGAACTTGAGCATGGGCAGTTGCAGCACCCCGCGGCAAGGCTTGCCGGGTGACCGCCAAGGTCCTCCGTGGTTCCTTTGAAGCCATTCAAGAACAAAGTATTCAAGCCAAGGAGACAAGGCCCCGGCAAAAGGAGCTTGCCGGGAAGGCCAACCAAGGCATCTCAAGGAACTTGCCGCAACGCGCCACGCGTCCCGGCAAGGCCCGGTGAGCGACAAGCTTCCGGACGCGACAAGACAACAGCCGCGGCAAGACGCTTGCCGCGGCAAACTACCACTCTGTACCCGCGCTCCAGCACATCCACCAACGTGTCGCCCTGGGACCTTTCCAAGCGCGCGTGGCAAGGGGTTGTGCGGCCAGCGGTGCACGGTGGCAAGCGACGCTGACAAGATTGCCATCGTGGCAAGTGGTGGCGTCCCTGACGGTCCCTTTTTGCACTATTTGGGCGACGTAGACGGGCATTTAATGCCTTTGTCCCCTGCCGTCAGGGTTAGGTATGATACACTGTACAGGTAGTTGTACCAACCGCAATTCCTTTTCCATTTTTACCCTTGTCTACGTTGCCACCTATCGGAGACCCCTTTAGCATATAAAAGGAGGCCCATGCGCAACGTAGAGGGGGGTTCGGGAAGGCATAAAAACACTCACGCTCGGTCTCGTTAGCAGCTAGGGTGTACTGTAGCACTTAGTGCTCCCGAGCAAGAACTCAATACACTCAGACATGCAGCAGTAGGAGTGTTATCTCTCCGGAGAGCTCCGAAGCTGGGTAAACTGCTCGTGTGCTTCGCCTCGATCTGCTCTTCGTGCGATCTTCGCCCCCCGCCGAACCGAAAGGGGCTCGGTCCACCGGCCCCATAGGTGTTCGTGGATCAGTTTCCCCGACATCTTCGGCGCGCCAGGTAGGGGGCGTCGAGGTTGTGTGAACCTGATCCGGCGTTCACACGAGCTAGATCTTCATCTTCTTCATCGACATGCCACCGAAGAAGAAGGCTTCGGCAGCAGCTGCTCCGTCCACGTCGATCCCACCACCACCGGAGCAAACGAGTGGTGCGGTAGACGCCGGCGGAAGAACGGACATCGACGAGGGAGCTCACGGTGCTGCCAGGTCCAAGGACAAGGCTGCGCAGACCTCGGCATCCGTACATGCACCGCGCCCATCTCAGGAGGCGCAGGACCGACAGCGTCATGGTATTCGTAGTGCCATACGTTTGTTGGACCAAGATCGAGCTGGTGGATCTCGGGGTGCTCAAGACCAGCATGCACGCCAACATGCTGGCACGAGCGAGACACGGTCACATGGATGGGATACTGCTCCTTCTAACATAGTTAGAAGTCCGAGCATATCCCGCTCCTCGCGCCGTTCGCCACTGCCACCCACCACTCCAGCAAAAGCTTTGGCGCGAGCGCAACTGCTCCTGGATTACCCTCCAACGGCAGGCAAGATCGATGAATGGAGGGCCACCATTCAGAGTCTCATCGGCTTCGCCAACGGCGACACTCCGCGGCAGCCGAGTGCATCGCTGCCGCGGCAGGACCGCCAGGCACGAGCCGATGGCGACGAAACTGGTGGGGGTGAAACCACCATGCACTCTCCACCCCGAAGGCCAAGATCGCCGACTCGCCGGATCCACCTCGACAGCGACTCCACCGCATCATCAGATCCACGAGCTCGTCGCGATCAGCGCCAAGTTCTTCACGAACGACAGCAAGAAGACGCTCGAACTCGCATCGAGCGCCAAAGAGAAGCGCGGCGTCAATCGGACCAGCGCGCTGGGCCATCTCTCGACATGCATGCGCCAGGGGAACCAGGCGACTTGCCGTACGCGATAGGTTGCCCTGCGTTCACTCGTGAGCTGCGGCAAGTCCAGTGGCCCAGCACAAAGAATTTCAAGCCAGATGTGCCAGAGAAGTACGATGGCAAGTCGCATCCGTCGGAGTTCCTCAGCATCTACACCATCGCGGTGCAAGCTACCGGGGGGCGGGACGACAAGATCCTGGCCAACTACTTCCCACTGGTGCTCAAGCCCAATGTCAGATCCTGGCTCATGCACTTGCCGTACAACTCCATATCCTCCTGGGCAGACCTATGCCATCAGTTTGTCGGCGCCTTTACAGGCGGCCACAAGCCTCATGGCCAAGAGAGCGACCTTCATCTGCTCGCCCAGAAGGAAGGAGAGCCCCTTCGCAAGTACATTCAGAGATTCAGCCGTGTACAACACAACATCCCAGATGTCCACCCTGCCGCAGTAATCAGCGCGTTTCATTAGAACGTGCGAAACCGCAGGATGCGGGAGGAGATGGCGATGTGCAAGATCAGAGACGTCAGTGAGCTATATGCCCTGGCCGACAAGTGTGCACGTGCCGAGGAAGGGAGGAAACTCCCCGGAGAGAATACAGAAGCAGGAGGATCTGATAGTGAGGAGGCTGCCCCGGCAAAGAAAAACCGGCGGCGGAACAACAGGAAGAAGAAAGGCAAAGATGTGCTAGTCGTTGAGCAGTCCGGCAACGGAGGTGGCGCCAAGAAAGCAAAAGCTGGTAGCTCCGGCAAGGAGATTGCCGCAGGCACCAACTACCAGGCTGTGGCGATCGCCGACAAGCAGGACGGCACCAACAAGCAGTACTGTAAGATCCACCGCACCAAGGGCCATGACCTCCAGAGCTGCAAGAAGGTCGAGCAGCTTGTCGAGCAGCAAAAGGCTGAATACGAGCGACGCGACAAGGAGAAGGCCCAGGAAGGTGCTGGAGGAGCCGGCAAGAAACGTCCCGGCCGAGGAGGACGTCGCGGCAAGGCCAAGCAGCGGCAAGGAGACAGACCTCCCCGCGGCCGCGACAAGGATGAAGATGACAACGACGATGAAGATATGGATGATGACGAGACCGATGAGCAGGAGTTCCAGAAAGCCATAGAGGTCCTGTGTGTTGACGGCGGTGCTTCTCTGCATACTTCACACCGCCAGCTCAAGCAGTGGGTGCGGGAAGTCAATGCGGCAGAACCACCCATCGAGTCACGCAAGCCTCTGAAATGGTCCAGCACGCCTATCATCTTTGATATTGAGGACCACCCTGATCGCATAACTGCGGTCGGGTGCTTGCCGATGTTGGTTTCACCAACTATCCACAACCTCAAGGTCACTAAGATGCTAGTTGACGGCGGGGCCGGCTTGAACCTGATCTCCTCCGCGATACTCCAGAAACTCCAGATCCCTGATGGCGAGCTCGAAGAGACCGGCACATTCCAAGGAATCAATCCGGGAAGGAGCAAGCCGAAGGGAAAGATCATGTTGCCGGTAACATTTGGCAGCGAGTTGAACTTCAGGACTGAGAGGGTCACTTTTGACGTTGCTGACTTTCCATTGCCTTACAATGGGATACTCGGCCGTCCAGCACTTGCCAAATTCATGGCAGCCTCTCACTATGCATACAACATGCTGAAGATGCCAGGCCCGATAAGTGTCATCTCTGTCCCTGGCAACAAGAAGGATGCTCTTATCTGCGCCGACAAGATCTACCAGGAAGCAGCAGCCGCAACAGATCGCAAGTCACTTGCCGTTGAAGCTCCCGGGCGAAGAAGAAGACCAAGTCCAACAAGAATTCTGATGCCCACTCCGGCAAGCGCACCTCTTCGGAGTGCTGCGCTACCGTCGAGGACGCACCATCGAGCTCCACCGGCAAGTGTAAGAAGACAATGGCAGCTCCACCAGAGACCAAGAAGGTGTCCGCCAAGAAGGATGGCACTGGTGGTACCTTCAACATCAGTGCCACTCTCGACCCTAAATAGGAAAGCGCGCTCGTTGCTTTCATGCGGGCGAACGTCGACGTATTTGTGTGGCAACCGTCTAACATCCCCGGTGTTCCCAGGAAAGTAATCGAGCACCATCTTGCCATCTGTCCTCATGCGCGGCCCGTCAAGCAGAAAGTCAGGAAACAGGCAGTGGAGCGCCAAGAATTCATTGCAGAAGAAATCAAGAAATTGGAAGCAGCAGGCCTTGTCAGAGGAGTGCTCCATCCTACGTGGTTGGCCAACCCTGTAGTCGTGCGCAAGGCAAACGGGAAATGGAGGCTTTGTATCGACTTTACCGATGTCAATAAAGCTTGTCCCAAAGACCCATTTCCCTTGCCGCGCATCGACCAGATTGTTGACTCCACGGCCGGATGTGACTTGCTTTCATTTCTTGATGCATACTTAGGATACCATCAGATCTTCATGGCAGAAGAGGATGAGGAGAAGACCGCATTCATCACCCCATGTGGCACATACTGTTTCGTACGGATGCCTTTCGGTTTAAAGAATGCTGGTTTAACATTTGCAAGGGTAGTCCATGACGCTTTTGAGCCGCAAATACACAGAAATGTGGAAGCCTACATGGATGACATAGTGGTCAAGAGCAGGGACAAGGCGACTCTGATTCAAGATTTAGACGAAACCTTTGCAAATCTGTGCAAGATCAACCTCAAGCTTAACCCCGAGAAGTGTGTGTTTGGAGTCCCCTCCGGCAAGCTTCTCGGGTTCTTCGTGTCTCAGCAGGGAATTGAAGCCAATCCCGACAAGATCAAGGCCATTGAGCAGATTGAAGCACCAAAGCGCGTCAAGGATGTATGAAGACTTGCCGGTTGCATAGCTGCTCTCAGCAGGTTTATCTCTGGGTCTGCTGAGGGCGCCCTGCCATTTTTCAAAATATTGAAAAAGGCAGGTCCAATGAAATGGACTCCGGAAGCGGAGGCTGCGCTGCAGGACCTAAAGAGATACCTGTCCTCCACTCCAACACTTGTCGCACCTAAGCCACAAGAGAAGTTGCCGCTATATATAGTGGCAACCAATCAAGTGGTTAGTGATGCGTTAGTAGCGGAGAGGGAGGCGGATGATGAGCCAGCAACCACGGCAGATGCATCCAGCGACAAGCAAGGAACTTCACCGGCAAGCTCTGGTCCCGACAAAGATGGATCTGCGCAGACGCGTGAGAAGATGTAGAAAAGAATGGTGCAGCGCCCAGTTTACTTTGTCAGTTCCCTTCTGCAGGGAGCTAGGTCAAGGTACTCTGGTGTGCAGAAATTGCTTTTCGGCCTTCTCATGGCCTCGAGAAAGCTGCGCCATTACTTCCAAGCACATGAGATCAAGTCGTCACTTGTTTTCCGCTGAAGAGGATACTGCAAAATCCAGAAGCAACAGGCAGAATTGTCGAGTGGGCACTGGAACTGTCAAGCTTTGGCCTCAAGTTTGAGAGCACTTCAACTATCCAAAGCAGAGCATTGGCGGAGTTCATAGCAGAATGGACGCCAACACAAGATGAAGAAATTCCAGAAACGAGCATCCCCGTCAAGGAAGCAAGCAAAGAGTGGCTGATGTACTTTGATGGTGCCTTCTCGCTGCAAGGCGCCGGTGCGGGCGTGCTACTTGTTGCACCCACCGGAGAGCACCTCAAGTACGTAGTCCAGATGCACTTTCCCAAGGAGCAAGCAACGAACAATACCGTAGAGTATGAAGGTTTGCTTGCCGGTCTCAGGATCGCAGCAGACCTTGGGATCAAGAAGCTCATTGTCAGGGGTGACTCACAGCTTGTCGTCTGCCAAGTGAACAAAAATTATCAAAGTCCGTTGATGGAAGCTTACGTTGATGAAGTGAGAAAGCTAGAAGAGCACTTTGACGGCCTACAGATGGAACATGTTCCAAGAGCTCAGAACGACATTGCCGATGGCCTGTCAAAGTGCGCCGCACTTAAGTTACCTGTGGAACCAGGGATCTTTGTGCTCAAGCTGACTCAACCGTCTGTAACGCCATCA
The DNA here is from genome assembly GCF_002162155.2 of Triticum dicoccoides. Lineage (NCBI taxonomy): Eukaryota > Viridiplantae > Streptophyta > Magnoliopsida > Poales > Poaceae > Triticum > Triticum dicoccoides. The sequence goes on from NC_041391.1 coordinate 492,030,594, forward strand.
ACTGGACAGAGCAAGAAGAGGAAGTTGATTTCTGGTGACTATTTTCCGACAGGAGCTCCCCGAAGCCGCCGCCAAGAAGGTCCTCAAGATCAACACCAAGGGTGCTGAGGAGAAGTCTGCTTCGGCAAGCCCTAGGGTTTGTTCCGTTGAAGCAGACGCTCCCGACAAGTTTTGCTCCAGCAAGCTTGCCGGGGAACGTCAAGCTCCGGCTGAGCCGCAGGTTCTCGCCGTAGAAGCGGATGTTACCACAGCAGCAGATGTGCCTTTAGTCCTTGTTGTTGAGCCGCAAGCTCCAGCATGGGCGCAGCAGATTGTCCGTTTCCTTCAGACAGGAGAACTTCCCGAAGAGCAAGAAGAAGCGGAAAGAGTAGCCCAGCAGTCAAGTATGTACCAGTTTGTCGACAACGCACTGTACAGAAGAAGACTCAACGGTGTGAAATTGAAGTGTATTCACCGGGAAGACGGACAAAAGCTGTTGGCAGAGATACATGGAGGCATATGTGGTCACCACATTGGCGCAAGAGCACTTGCCGGCAAAGCATTCCGGCAAGGTTTCTTTTGGCCGACGGCCCTCCAAGATGCAACTGCACAAGTAACCAAGTGTGAAGCGTGCCAGTTCCATTCCAAGCAGATACACCAGCCAGCTCAAGCTCTCTAGACGATCCCTTTATCCTGGCCATTTTTGGTCTGGGGGCTCGACATCCTCGGCCCCTTTCCCCGAGCTATCGGGGGCTTTGAGTAATTGTACGTTGCAATCGACAAGTTCACAAAGTGGCCGGAAGTGGAAGCAGTGAGGAAGGTGACAGCACAGTCAGGAGTCAAGTTCTTCAGGTCGATTGTTTGCCGCTTCGGGATCCCTAACAGGATCATCACCGACAACGGCACGCAATTCACGAGCCGCACCTTCATGCAGTACGTCCAAGACCTTGGCGCCAAGGTCTGCTTCGCTTCTGTTGCTCATCCGAGAAGTAACGGTCAAGCGGAGAGGGCGAATGCTGAAGTGCTGCGCGGGCTCAAGACCAGGACTTTCGACAGGCTGCACAAGTGCGGAAAGAACTGGATTGAGGAGCTGCCGGTGGTTCTTTGGTCGATCAGGACGACGCCAAATCGAGCCACTGGCCAGACACCTTTCGCTCTAGTCTATGGAGCAGAGGCGGTTCTCCCCATGGAACTCGTATACGGGTCACCTCGAGTGCTCGCTTATGATGAGCTTGAGCAAGAGCAGTTGCGACAAGATGACGCGCTGCTCCTTGAGGAAGACCGTCTTCAGGCTGCTGTACGAGCTGCTCGATACCAGCAAGCTTTGCGCCGCTACCATAGCCGCAAAGTTAATGCCAGAAGTCTCGAGGAGGGCGACCTTGTTCTTCGGCGCGTTCAGTCCGCCAAGAATTCCAACAAGTTGACGCCAAAGTGGGAAGGCCCTTACCGGGTGAAACGAGTCACTAGGCCTGGCGTTGTCCGCCTTGAGACCGAAGATGGCATTCCGGTGAGCAACTCCTGGAACATTGAGCATCTTCGTAAGTTTTACCCGTAGGGCGCGGTTGCTGGAACCTTTTCCGGCAACCACCTTTTGTACAAGTATTGCCGATGTTGCATGTAATCCTTTGTACGAAGCCGGGCGCAGACCCCATGCATAAGTAAAGCTCATGTGCTCCGCACATCTTGTCAATTTCATGTTTTCTACTATTTTTTGGCATGCGTTATCTGATACTTTGTGCAGCGCCTACCCCCGGTAAGCAATAACGAGCCGTAAGGCTCCATATCTTTATTTTCTCTTCTTTCTTTTTCTCAAAAAGGAAAGGAAGGTTCCCTCGCCCACAAGTTTACCAGGGGGAAAGGAGAAGATAATGGTGTGGACCAGGCATCGTTCAAGGAAGTTTCGCCTTACCGGAGAGCAAACGACAGAAAAGCTAAGTTGCCAAAGTTTGAGCAATCAGTTTTAATTTTGAAGTTATCTTCCTTGAACGATCGTACTTTGTATGGAAAACCTGTGCGCGGAGGAACCAACTCGTAGCTAGTCGCCTTTACTTTGTTTCGAGTCCGCTCAACAACATAAGTGGGCTGCGACTAGTTGCGACAAGGTTTCTTGTCGAAAGCGGCACCGCCAGCAGGCTGCTGACGTCCCGCACTCAGCGCTCGCGGCCCAGGTGCCTGCGCCGACAAGTTCCCTAAAAGCGTAGGGCAAAAACATACAAAGGAAGGAATCAAGTAAAGGAAATAACATAGCAATAGCTACCCAAAATAGAGTCATGTTACAAGATAGCTTGTCGCAGCTCTAATAGATTGTTCTCATAACATGACCAGCAGCGACAAGAAAAAGAGAAAACGGGCGGCCTAATCTACGCGATCGCCCTCAACCCTCTTGATCCCGCTCACCTTGTCCACAATGGGTGCGACAAGGGCCTTGAGCGCTTCCAGATCAGCATTCGGCGGCAGGGACCTGAGGACGTTGGTGAGGTTGAGGCCTGGATTGCGGAAGGCCACCTTCACCAGCACCTTTTGAAGAGCTCCCGCGCAGATCTTGCGCGACTCGTCGGCCAGCTGCTTTGGGATCTTCTCCCGGAGTCGCTGGAGGGCCGTCGCCACGCCTTTGAAGAACAAGCTGAGCTTGGCGCTGGGTTGGAGGTGCTCATCGGAGGAATACCTGAGATCCTCCATCCCCAGCTGCGCCAGCTCCCCGTCGATGGCTGCGGCAACATCCACGAGACCCTCGGTCCAGTGCTCCACATTCTCCCTAAAAGCGTTCTGGGCGGCAGCAGCACTCGCCAGCAGCGCCTCGTCGGCCTTGATCTTCTCCTTCAAGGCCACCTCCTGCTCCCTCGCGTCGTCCAGCGTCTTGGTCAAAGTAGTCAGCTTCAACTCAAGATCTGCGTTGGAGTCCTTGGCGGCGCTAAGCTCTTTGCTCCTCTTAGCGAGACGACCCTGCAGCACGCCATGAGTGGCGGCGTCCTTCTCGCGCTCACGCTTGAGCGCAGCAAGCTCCTCGCCGCTCGCCTTGAGATCGGCCTCCAGCTGCGCCATCTTCGTCTCCAGCTCCTTCTTGGCGGCTTCGGCAGCTGCGACAGCATCCTTTGCTTCCTTGAGAGCCCCGCCAAATGTTTGCTTGTGCGCGGCAAGCTCCTCCTCGTGGCTGTCAAGGTTGACCTTGCGCTGCGCCAACTCGCCTTCCTGCGCAGATAGCTTCTCGGCAACGAGCCGCTGTTGCTCTTCAACTTCAGCCTTCTCGAGGAGGAAGGCTTTCCGCTCCTCGGCGACTTGCTCCCGCTCCTCTGCTAGGGATCGGAGAGCTTCTTGGTTGAAGCCCCGGAGCTCCTCCGCGCGCTTCTCGATGTCCACTCCCGCCTTCACGACAAGCACTTCTCGGGATACCAGCTTGGCCTGTCGGGCGCGGTAAAGCGACAACAGCTTCCGCAGCAGCCGCTCCTCCTCAGGCTCGTCGCTGCTGCTGCTTGGCGCGTCGACCAGCGTCAGCCCAGCAGAGGCGAGCACCTCTCCATCCAAGATCTCTCCTTCGACCGACGCCCTGGAGCTTGACGCCCAGGGGAGCTTGATGAAGACGCCATCGCCGGCCTTCAAATAGGCGCCAGGCTGGGGCTCTTCGGAGCCTGACGCTGCAGCAGCGGCGGAGGGATCGGCGGTCAGCGGAGCGCCTGACGCTCCTGCGGCCTCAGGGCCGTCAGTGCGATCACCGGACCCCTCGCCAGCTTCTGCGGCGGCAGCTTTGGCGGCCTCTTCGCCGGCGGGATCATCAGCGCCAGCTTCTCCTTCGGTGGCAACGGCGTCGTCGGTATTGCTGCGTGCGTTCTCCTCGCCGGCGACCTCGGTTTCCATCGGCTCCGTGGCAGATGGATCTGACGAACGGAAAAAGGAGAAAAGTCAAGCAAATATCCAAAAAAGAAAGTCCGAAGAAGGAGAACCCAAGGGAAGTTTTCAAGCAAGAGGATTACCTGTACTACGATCTGCAGTCGTGGTCTCAACCACCGGAGGGTCGCTGGTGCTGTCCCTTGCCGGAGAACTGTCCCTTGCCGGAGAATTCTCCCTTGCCGGAGAACGCTCCCTTGCCGGGGAATTCTCCCTTGGCGGTGTAGTCGAAGCAGATGGCATTTCGGGAGCGGCTTCCGGGCACTCCTGGTGAGGCTGCTCTGCTCCTGCACAAACCAACAGTCAGATATCAGCAAAGAAAGATCACCCATGCGCGCCTGACAGCAGGAAGTAAACCATATACTTACGCTGGGGGCTGCGCTGGGGAATAGTTGCCGGGTCCGGCAAGGTGGTCTCGGACACACCCCCTGCTGTCGCGGTGGGTTCGTCCTCGATGACAATCACCGGGACCTTGGCTCTCTTTGCCGCTCTCTGGGCCAGAGTCCTGAAAAGGAATGGGTTCGGAGTAAAGCAAATCAGATACAAGACAAAACAGCAAGAATTGAAGAACTACAAGTACAGCAAAGAATCTTACTCTTCTTCTTCCTTGTCGGAGCTGAGCGCGGAGAGATCGAAGTCCGGCTCGCCTCCGGTGCGACGAGGCGAAGGAGTAGGTTCCCTTGTCCGCTTGGCAGGAGCAGTAGCGGTGGACCGGGAAGACCCCGCTCCAGTTGCCGCAGCGGCGTGAGGCGCTCCCGCGGCAACAGTGCTTGCCGCGGTAGAGCGTGTCGCGCGGCACGGCGGCTGTTGACTCGTCTGCCGCCCCGCTACGTCCCCGGCCTTGCGGAGACGCCTTCTTGGTGGAGCTGGGGGCTCCACTTGCGGTGAGCTGGCTGAAGGTGGGGAGGAGGAGGAGCCGATCTTCAACGAGTCGCTCGCGCCCTCGGCGGGCTCGCTCGACTCAGCTTCAGGCCCGACAAGCTCCTTCGCGGCGAGCTGGGGGGGAAGATTGCCCGCTCCTTTCACAGCGCTGCGAGCCGCTGCGCCTCGGCCGACTTCACGACCTTCCCCTTGTCGGCTTTCGGAGCCATGGCGAAGGTGGTGGGGGAGATCGGCGGCGTTGGTGATGCTGGTGGCGATGGGGGGCGGAGCGCTGCTCTCTTTCAGCTTTGGGAAGAAGGGGGGAGCCGCGGAGATTTCTGAGATTGGAGTAGCCACCGGCGAGATGGGCGAACTGCCCCTGTTTCCCCTGCTTATAAAGAGGGAGGGGCGGGCGTTCCATCTTTCCGAATAAAGAAACCACCCACGATCTCTCCCACGATGCCGCATTCGACGCGTGCCATTCGGGGAAGGCGCGGTGGATACGGAGTAAGATACAGCGCAACCCAGGCCGCGCGTGCCCGTGCCCTGTTTTGGGCCTGGCCCAACAGCGCTCGGCACCGTGTGTGGCCCAGGCCCGAGGGCTCCTGTCGGTGTACTAGAGTAGGGGTACCCTAGTATCCCGAACTTGTGCACGGGCAGTTGCAGCACCCCGCGGCAAGGCTTGCCGGGTGACCGCCAAGGTCCTCCGTGGTTCCTTTGGAGCCATTCAAGAACAAAGTATTCAAGCCAAGGAGACAAGGCCCCGGCAAGAGGAGCTTGCCGGGAAGGCCAACCAAGGCATCTCAAGGAACTTGCCGCGACGCGCCACGCGTCCCGGCAAGGCCCGGTGAGCGACAAGCTTCCGGACGCGACAAGACAACAGCCGCGGCAAGACGCTTGCCGCGGCAAACTACCACTCTGTACCCGCGCTCCAGCACATCCACCAACGTGTCGCCCTGGGACCTTTCCAAGCGCATGTGGCAAGGGGCTGTGCGGCCAGTGGTGCGCGGTGGCAAGCGACGCTGACAAGATTGCCATCGTGGCAAGCAGTGGCGTCCCTGACGGTCCCTTTTTGCACTATTTGGGCGACGTAGACGGGCATTTAATGCCTTTGTCCCCTGCCGTCAGGGTTAGGTATGATACACTGTACAGGTAGTTGTACCAACCGCAATTCCTTTTCCATTTTTACCCTTGTCTACGTTGCCACCTGTCGGAGACCCCTTTAGCATATAAAAGGAGGCCCATGCGCAACGTAGAGGGGGGTTCGGGAAGCAGAAAAACACTCACGCTCGGTCTTGTTAGCAGCTAGGGTGTACTGTAGCACTTAGCGCTCCCGAGCAAGAACTCAATACACTCAGACATGCAGCAGTAGGAGTGTTATCTCTCCGGAGAGCTCCGAAGCTGGGTAAACTGCTCGTGTGCTTCGCCTCGATCCGCTCTTCGTGCGATCTTCGCCCCCCGCCGAACCGAAAGGGGTTCGGTCCGCCGGCCCCATAGGTGTTCGTGGATCAGTTTCCCCGACAGAGGCTCCTCAAAAGTCCCACGCACCTACACAAACAAATAAGAACCTCGCAACCAACGTAATAAAGGGGTTGTCAATCCCTTCACGACCACTTGCGAAAGTGAGATCTGATAGATATAATATGATAAGATAAATATTTTGGTATTTTTATGATATAGATTGGAAAAGTAAAGATGCAAATAAAAGTAGATGGTAAACTTATATGATAAAAGATAGACCCGGGGGCCATAGGTTTCACTAGTGGCTTCTCTCAAGATAGCATAAGTATTACGGTGGGTGAACAAATTACTGTCGAGCAATTGATAGAAAAGCGAATAATTATGAGATTATCTAGGCATGATCATGTATATAGGCATCACGTCCGTGACAAGTAGATCGACTCCTGCCTGCATGTACTACTATTACTCCACACATCGACCGACTCCTTCCTGCATCTAGAGTATTAAGTTCATAAAGAACAGAGTAACGCATTAAGAAAGATGACATGATGTAGAGGGATAAACTCATGCAATATGATATAAACCCCGTCTTTTTATCCTCGATGGCAACAATACAATACGTGCCTTGCTGCCCCTGCTATCACTGGGAAAGGACACCGCAAGATTGAACCCAAAGCTAAGCACTTCTCCCATTGCAAGAACGATCAATCTTGTAGGCCAAACCAAACTGATAATTCGAAGAGACTTGCAAAGATAACTTAATCACACATAAAAGAATTCAGAGGAGATTCAAATATTTCTCATAGATAAACTTGATCATAAACCCACAATTCATCGGATCTCGACAAACACACCGCAAAAAGAGCTACATCGAATAGATCTCCAAGAAGATCAAGGAGAACATTCTATTGAGATTCAAAGAAAGAGAAGAAGCCATCTAGCTAATAACTGTGGACCCGAAGATCTATGGTAAACTATTCACAACTCATCGGAGAGGCCTTGGAGATGATGTAGAGGCCCTCCATGGTCGATTCCCCCTCTGGCGGAGCACCGGCGAAGGATCTAAGATGGGATCTCGCGGATACAGAAGGTTGTGGTGGTGGAATTAGGTTTCGTTTTGCTCCTCGATGTTTTCGGGCTACTTGCGTATATATAGGAGGAAGAAGTAGGTCGGTGGATGCTCGAGGGGCCCACGAGGGTGGGGGCGCGCCCAGCCCTAGGGGGCGCGGCAGGCACCCTCGTGGCCGCCTCCTCTGTTGCTTGATGTCCACTCCAAGTCCCGTGGATCACGTTTGTTCCAAAAAGATCGCTCCCAAAGGTTTCATTCCGCTTGGACTCCGTCCTTCGAAACACCGAAATAGGCAAAAAAAATAGCAATTTGGGCTGGGCCTCCGGTTAGTAGGTTAGTCCCAAAAATGATATAAAAGTGTAAAGTAAAGCCCATAAACATCCAAAAACGAGTAATAAGCAGGTACAAAAGCATGGAACAATCAAAAAATTTAGATACGATGGATATGTATCAGGTAACAATAAGCAGGTACAATAGCAGGTTGTGCATCAGAATAGGAGCAATCAAATACAGTAGCAAAATCTAATGCAAGCATGCGAGAATAGAATGGGCGATATTGGGATGATCAAAGGGGGGGCTTGCCTGGTTGCTCAGACAAGAAGGAGGGTCGTCGGTGACGTAGTCGATCATAGTGGCATCAGCAGCGATCTTAGGGTCTACCGGAGAGAAGAGGGGGAAGAAATAGTAAATACACGCAAACATATGCATAACATGACAATAAGCGAGGCTAGAGGTGTTCTAACGCAGAGCTAGGCGATACTAGCGAAAGGGGAAACATCCGTGAAAGTTTTCCTGGTTCCGGACGTCTGTCAGACAGATGAACCGGAGGGGAAAGGTTGCGTGTTTGCTATGCTACGGATTAAATTGCTACGTGCACTCACAAAGGGTACACAAGAGAGCAGTATAGAGGCTGGCAGTGGGCCCTGTTGACTGCCGAGTCAGCAGTCAACAGTCAACTATTGACCAGTCAAAAGGTAGACTGGGGTCCACCTGTCATTGACCCAATTATTAACAGAGTTATCATTTTTTAATGTTAATCTAATTAGCAGGTGGGGGCCCAGTGGCAGTGGCTATTAGAGAAGGGATTATCCTAACAGAGAGGGGTTAGTCCCTAAGCTAAACAGGGGGCCGGCCAGCAGGGCACGCACGTGCACGAGCTCACGGCGCACAGCGACCGCGGCGGCCGTGGGCGGCAGTAGCCGCTGGTGGTGGCGAGCCTGGGCGGCCGCCTGCGAGCAGCAGGAGGAGGCGATGGTGGCGCGGCCATGGGTCGCGAGTGGCGCGGTCGAGCACCGTGGCCGCGGGCATGGGCTAGCGAGGCCGTGCGCGGGAGCGAACGAGAGAGGTGCGCGGTGAGTGCGCCCGGAGCATGTCGACCGCGGGCGGGGAGGGCGGTGACCGTGGCGACCCAGGGAGGGAGGGGGCGAAGGAGGATGGCCACTTGCGAGCAGGGAAGGGGGTGACGGGGAGCGTTGGCATCCGGTGAGTGAGAGGCGAGGCGGTGTGTCCGGCAAGGGCGGCGACGGAGGCGTGGAGCGACGCGGGATCTGGCACCTCCCCGATCCAGTCGAGTGGCGGCTCCTGGGAGGAGGCAGGGGGCAGAGTTCGACGGGGTGGAGGTCCGGCGACGGTGGGCATCGTCAGGGAGGCAGGGTCCTAATGCAGATCGGTGTCGTGGGAGGGGGAGTGACGAGGGAGGGGAGGAGTGGACCGAGAGGGGGAGTGGGATACGTGGGGGTTAGGATTAGAGCCTGGAGGTTGTAGGCGCCGGTTGGGCCAAGGGAGGGAGTTGGGCCGGCTGCTGGGGTGGGCTAAAGCCCAGTGGGCAAGGGGGATTTTTTTGCCTTCTCTTTTTTACTCAATTTAAACAAGAAAACGGAACCGACTTCGAAGCAACGTGAACTTAACCACAGTAAAAATTGATGACATGGCATCATTAGCGTGATTATTGTTGCATATTTATCCGGGCATTACATTGTGGCCGCCTCGTAGGTCATCTGGATTCCTCTCCAAGTCTCTGGGTTTCTTCTGGTCCAAGAAAAATCACCGTAAAGTTTTATCCCGTTGGACTCCATTTGGTATTCCTTTTCTGTAGAAGTCAAAAAGAAGGAAAAATCAAAAACTGGCACTGGGCACTAGGTTAATAGGTTAGTCCGAAAAATAATATAAACTAGCATATTAATGCATATAAAACATCCAAAGCAGATAATATAATAGCATGGAACAATTAAAAATTATAGATACGTTGGAGACGTATCAAGCATCCGCAAGCTTAATTCATGCTCGTCCTCGAGTAGGTAAATGATAAAACATACTTTTTGATGTGGAATGCAGCCTAACATATTTTCAATGTAATTTTCTTTTTGTGGCATGAATGTTGAGATCCATAAGATTCAAAACAAAAGTTTAATATTGACATATAAACAATAATACTTCAAGCATACTAATAAAGCAATCATGTTTTCTCAAAATATCATGGCTAAAGAAAGTTATGCCTACAAAATCATATAGTCTTGCCATGCTCTATCTTCATCACACAAAGTATTTTACCATGCACAACCCCGATGACAAGCCAAGAAATTGTTTCATATTTTTAATGTTCTAAGCTTTTTCAACTTTCACGCAATACATGAGCGTGAGCCGTGGATATAGCACTATAGGTGGAATAGAAGGTGGTTGTGAGGAGAAGACAAAAGGGAGGAAGTCTCACATCAACTAAGCAAATTAATGGGCTGTGGAGATGCCCATCAATTGATATTTATGCAAGTGAGTAGAGATTGCCATGTTATGGCTTGTGTCCACGTTAGTTTGTCCCTGAAGAGGAAGGGATGATGCAGCACAGCTATGGCAGGTATCTCCCTCATTTATGAAACCAAGGTTATCGAACCAGTAGGAGAACCAAGCAACACTATGTAAACAGTACATGCACAGAAAGAACAAATACTTGCAACCCGACGCGTAAGAGGGGTTGTCAATCCCTCTCGGGTAAAAGATTAGTAAAGATAAAGTTTGGTAGATGCAAACAAAATAACAACCAATAAAATTCAGTGAGATATTTTTGGTTTTTGTTAATAGATCTAAAAATAAAAGATGCAAATAAAGAAAAAGGCAAATAGCGATATAGATCTGAAGATATATGATAAATAATAGACCCGAGGGCCATAGATTTCACTAGTGGCTTCTCTCGAGAAAATAGCATACGGTGGATAAAAAAATTACTGTTGGGCAATTGATAGAACTTCAAATAATTATGACGATGTCTAAGCAATGGTCATTATATATGCATCACGTCCAAGATTAGTAGACCGACTCCTACATGCATCTACTACTATTACTCCACATCACTATCCAGCATGCATCTAGTGTATTAAATTCGTGGAGAAATGGAGTAATGTAATAAGAACGATGACATGATGTAGATGAGATCTATTCATGCAGGAATAGGCCCATCTTGTTATCCGTAATAGCAATGATACATACGTGTCTTGCTGCACCTTCTGTCACAGGGAAAGAACACCGTACGATCGAACACATCACAAAGCACCTCTTCCCATGGCAAGAAAAATCAATCTAGTCGGCCTAACTAAACCAAAGATTCGGAGAAGAAATACGAGACTATAAGTAATCATGCAAATAAGAGATCAAAGAAGCTCAACTAACTTTCATGGATAAATAGATCTGATCATAAACTCTACAATTCATCGGATCCCAGCAAACACACCGCAAAAGAGTTACATCAAATAGATCTCCAAGAGACCATTGTATTGAGAATCAAAAAGAGAGAATAAGCCATCTAGTTACTGCCTAGGGACCCATAGGTCTACAATGAACTACTCACGCATCATCGGAGAGGCACCAATGAGATGATGAACCCCTCTTTGATGGTGTCTAGATTGGACCTCGTGGTTCTGTAACTTGCGGCGGCTGGAATTGTGTTTCGTTGACTCCCCTAGGGTTTCTATAATATTTGGGTATTTATAGGGTGAAGAGGCGGTGCAGGAGGCCACCGAGGTGGGCACAACCCACCAAGGCGCGCATGCGCCCTCGGGCGCGCCCAGGTGGGTTGTGGCCCCCTCGGGGCACCCCTCTGGTACTTCTTTGTCCCAAAGGTGTCTTCTGGTCTAGAAAAATTCTCCAAAAGGTTTTGCTGCATTTGGACTCCGTTTGGTATTGATATTCTGCAAAGTAAAATATAAGCAAAAAAACAACAACTGGCACTGGGCACTATGTCAATAGGTTAGTCCCAAAAATGATATAAAGTTGCTATAAAATGATTGTAAAACATTCAAGAATGATAATATAACAGCATGGAAGAATAAAAAATTATAGATATGTTGCAGATGTATCAGCATCCCCAAGCTTAATTCCTGCTCCTCCTCGAGTAGGTAAACGGTAATAACAGAATTTTTGATGTGGAATGTTACCTAACATGTACATCACTGCTACCTCTTGAGCTTGTGTTGTTTTTTCCCTTGAATAGGAAAGGGTGATTCAGCAAAGTAGCATAAGTATTTCCCTCAGTTTGAGACCAAGGTATCAATCTAGTAGGAGACAACGCACTAGTCATTGAATACCTGCACAAACAATCAACAACTTGCACCCAACGCAATAAAGGGGTTGTCAATCACTTCATGGTCACTTGCAAAAGTGATATCTGATAGAGATAGATAAACGGTAAAGTAAATATTTTTGGTTTATAGATCAGAAAGTAAAAGATTGCAAAATACTAGATCAGAAACTAGTAAGATGTAAAAGAGATTCAATATAATGGAAAAGAGACCCTGGGGCCATAGATTTCACTAGTGGCTTCTCTCAAGATAGCAAATATTATGGTGGGTGAACAAATTACTGCCGAGCAATTGATAGAAAAGCGCAAAGTTATGACGATATCTAAGGCAATAATCATGAACATAGGCATCACGTCCGTGTCAAGTAGACCGAAACGATTCTGCATCTAATACTATTACTCCACACATCGACCGACTCATGCCTGCACCTAGAGTATTAAGTTCATAAAGAACAGAGTAACGCATTAAGTAAGATGACATGATGTAGAGGAATTAACTCAAGCAATATGATGAAAACCCCATCTTTTTATCCTCGATGGCAACAATACAATACGTGACTTGCTGCCCCTACTGTCACTGGGAAAGGACACCACAAGATTGAACCCAAAGCTAAGCACTTCTCCCATTGCAAGAAAGATCAATCTAGTAGGCCAAACTAAACCGATAATTCGAAGAGACTTGCAAATATATCAAATCATGCACATAAGAATTCAGAGAAGAAGCAAATAATATTCATAGATAATCTGATCATAAATCCTCAATTCATCGGATTTCGGCAAACACACCGCAAAAGAATATTACATCGAATAGATCTCCAAGAACATCGAGGAGAACATGGTATTGAGAATCAAAGAGAGAGAAGAAGCCATCTAGCTACTAGCTATGGACCCGAAGGTCTGTGGTAAACTACTCACGCTTCATCGGAGAGGCAATGGCAATGATGTAGAAGCCATCTGTGATTGAATCCCCCTCCACCAGGACGCCGAAAAAGGCCCCTTGATGGGATCTCATGGGTACAGAAGGTTGCGGCGGTGGAAAAGTGGTTTTGTCGCTCACCTGGATGTTTTTAGGGTATAAGAGTATATATAGGCGAAGGAGCTAGGTCAGGAGACCCACGAGGGGCCCACAAGGTAGGGTGGCACGCCCTACCCCCTGGGGCGCGCCCTCCTGTCTCGTGGTCGCCTTGTTGCATCTCTGACTTCATCTCCAAGTCTTTTGGTTTACTTCTAGTCCAAGAAATATCAACGCGAAAGTCTCATTCCGCTTGGACTCCGTTTGGTATTCCTTTTCTGCGAAACTCTAAAATAGGCAAAAAAAAACAGAAACTGGCACTGGGCTCTCGGTTAATAGGTTAGTCCCAAAAATAATATAAAATAGCATACAAATGCCTATTAAACATCCAAAACAGATAATATAATAGCATGGAACAATAAAAAATGATATATACGTTGGAGAAGTATCAAGCATCCCCAAGCTTAGTTCCTGCTCATCCTCGAGTAGGTAAATGATAAAAACAGAATTTTTGATGTTGAATGCTACCTAACATATTTATCCATGTAATTTTATTTATTGTGGCATGAATGTTCAGATTCGAAAGATTCAAAACAAAAGTTTAATATTGACATAGAAATAATAATACTTCAAGCATACTAACAAAGCAATCATGTCTTCTCAAAATAACATGGCCAAAGAAAGCTATCCCTACAAAATCATATAGTCTGGCTATGCTCTATCTTCATCACACAAAATATTTAAATCATGCACAACCCCGGTTTCAGCCAAGCAATTGTTTCATACTTTAGTATTCTCAAACTTTTTCAACTTTCACACAATACATGAGCGTGAGCCATGGACATAGCACTATAGGTGGCATAGAATGGTGGTTGTGGAGAAGACAAAAAGAGGAAGATAGTCTCACATCAACTAGGCGTATCAATGGGCTATGAGATGCCCATCAATAGATATCAATGTGAGTAAGTAGGGATTGCCATGCAACGGATGCACTAGAGATATAAGTATGAAAGCTCCAAAAGAAACTACGTGGGTATGCATCCAACTCGCTTTCTCACGAAGACCTAGGGCATTTTGAGGAAGCCCATCGTTGGAATATACAAGCCAAGTTCTATAATGATAAATTCCCACTAGTATATGAAAGTGACAAAATAGGAGACTCTCTATCATGAAGATCATGGTGCTACATTGAAGCACAAATGTGAAAAAAGTATAGTAACATTGCTCCTTCCCTCTTTTTCTCTCATTTTTTATTTGGGCCTTCTCTTTTTTGTGGCCTCTTTTTTCCCTTTTTTTCATCCGGAGTCTCATCCCGACTTGTGGGGGAATCATAGTCTCCATCATCCTTTCCTCACATGGGACAATGCTCTAATAATGAAGATCATCACACTTTTATTTACTTACAACTCAAGAATTACAACTCAATACTTAGAACAAAATATGACTCTATGTGAATGCCTCCGGCGATGTACCGGGATGTGTAATGAATCAAGAGTGACATGTATGAAAGAATTATGAAAGGTGGCTTTGCCACAAATATGTTGTCAACTACATGATCATGCAAAGCAATATGACAATGATAAAGCGTGTCATAATAAATGGAACGGTGGAAAGCTGCATGGCAGTATATCTCGGAATGGCTATGGAAATGCCATAATAGGAAGGTATGGTGGCTATTTTGATGGTACCGGCGAAAGTTGTGCGGCACAAGAGAGGTCAGCAATGGTGGAAGGGTGAGAGTGCATATAATCCATGGACTCGACATTAGTCATAAAGAACTCACATAGTTACTGCAAAAATCTACAAGTCATCAAAACCAAGCACTACGCGCATGCTACTAGGGGAAGGGTTGGTAGGAATTAACCATCGTGCGATCCCGACCTCCACTCATAAGGAAGACAATCAATAATTAAAGCATGCTCCAACTTCATCACATAACGGTTAACCACGTAATAATTTATGTTTGTTCATATTCACATAGAAGTTATATTGTCATAGATCCTTCAACATGTGGTGCTTGCCCCTATCTTTGCTAGCCAAAAATTGCGCACCAAGTAGAGATACTACTTGTGCATCCAAAACCCCTTAAACCCAAATCTTGTTTTGAGAGTCCACCATACCTACCTATGTATTGTGTAAGATCCTTCAAGTAAGTTTTCATCGGTGCAATAAGGCAATAAAATTGCTTCTAAGAGTGTTAGATCATTATTGTAAGAGAAAATTGAACGTTGTACAAACTTGTGATGGCGAAGAATAAAAGCAACAGACTGCATAATAAAGGTTGCCATCATAAGGGGCAATATACCGTGATGTTCTCTTGCACTAAGGGATTGAACATACAACCAAAAAGCGCATGGCAACCTCTTCTTCCCTCTGCTAAGGTCCTATCTTTTACTTTTATGTATTTACTTTCATGCAAGAGTCAGAGTTTTTCTCTCTGTTCCATTTTATTTTTCTCTTTTCGCAAGCATCATGTGGTGAGGAAAGATCTAGGAACATATATCCTGTTGGATATGGGTAGCATGAGTAATTATTGTTGACATCACCCTTGAGGTGAATACGTTGGGAGGCGAAATTATAAGCCCTTATCTTTCTATGTGTTCGGTTGAAATGTTTTGTTCATGTGTATGAGGTGAGTGTTAGCAATCATAGAAGACTATATGCTAATTGAGTATGTGGTGCTCTTACTTAGACTCTGTTGAATAAGCTGAATTGCAATTGTTTGGTGACTAAGAATATAGGTTGTTGAGTTTCAAGAAAATTCATTGTTTGAACCTTAACATGTGAATTGGTTGCTACTTTACGATGATGAGTTTAATGAGAACGAATTGTTGTTATGATGCTAGGAGAAGTGATTGAAATTATCATTGATCAAACTTATGCACTTTGCTAGCATTCACACTTCATAAATTATTTCTTTTAACATTTACCTACTCGAGGACGAGTAGGAATTAAGCTTGGGGATGCTGATACGTCTCCAACGTATCTATAATTTATGAAGTATTCATGTTGTTATATTTTCATTCTTGGATGTTTCACAATCATTTTAGAGAAACTTTATATCATTTTTTAGGACTAACCTATTGACCCAGTACTCAGTGCCAGCTGATGTTTTTGCTTGATTTTTTTCATCGCAGGAAATCAATATCATACGGAGTCCAAACACCGCGAATCTTTTTGTGGATTTTTTATGGACCAGAAGACATCCATTGGGCCAGAGCAGCCCCGGTGGGTTGCGCCCACCTCGGTGGCCTCCCGCACCCCCTCTTCACCCTATAAATTCTCAAATATTCTGAAAACCCTTGGGGAGAACCTAGATCGGAAGTTCCGCCACTGCAAGCCTCTACAGCCACCGAAAACCAATCAGGAGCCCGTTCCGGCACCCTGCCAGAGGGGGAGATCATCACTGGTGGCCATCTTCATCATCCCGGCGGCCACCACGATGAGGAGGGAGTAGTCCACCCTCGGGGCTAAGCGTTTGTACCAGTAGCTATGTGTTTAATCTCTCTCTCTATCTCTCGTGATTTTGAGATGTCACGATCTTGATATATCATGGGCTTTGTTAACATAGATGGATCATATGATGTTTCTCCCCTCTCTACTTTTGTTGTGATGAATTGAATCTTTACCCTTTGAAGTTTTGTTTTGTCGGATTGAATGTTCAGATCTAAGAACACATGATGTATGTCTTGTGGTATGAATACTTGAGGTGAAAATGGGGTATCATATTGATTCACTTGATGTATGTTATGGCACTCAACTTGCGGATTCCCGAGGTAACATTGGGGTAATCTATGCATAGGCGTTGATGCACATTTTTATTATCTTTTCTCCGATAGAAACTTTGGGGTCTTCTTGTAGTTCTTTCTGTGGATTGAATATTATGATCATGAAGTTGTTTGATGCATATCATAGAATTAACTCACCGATACTTATGGTGACATTGGAGCATTTTGGTGACATCAGAGTTGGTTGATGTGTGTCATATGGTGTTATTTTAGTACGACATCTAGGAAAGATTGATCGGAAAGAATAGCTTTGAGGTGGTTTCATACCCTACAAACAATTTCTATCTCTTGTTCTCCGCTATTAGGAACTCAGGAGTGATTCTTTATTGCACTTTGAGGGATAATCATATTATCCAACTACGTTAGCATTGTTGAGAGATTACACTAGCGAAAGTACAGACCCTAGGCCTCATTTTCCATCATTGCAATACCATTTGTGCTCCATTTTACTATTTACTACCTTGCTGTTTTTTATTGTTTGCACTACAAAAACTCATATCTACTATCCATACTACACTTTTATCACCATCTCTTCGTCGACTAGTGCACCTATACAATTTGCCCTTTTATTGGGTGTGTTGGGGACACAAGAGATTTCTTGTATTTGATTGTAGGGTTGCATGAGAGAGACTATCTTCATCCTACACCTCCCACGGATTGATAAACCTTAGGTCATCCACTTGAGGGAAAATTGCTACTGTCCTACAAAACTCTGTGCTTGGAGTCCCAACACAAGTCTACAAGAACAAGTTGCGTAGTGGACATCACTCCACACTGGCTGATGCTGGACGGCCAGAAGAGCTCCTTAGAAGCAGCTCTGTTGAGGCCCGGGATGTTGACACAGACGCGCTGCTCGCTGCTCGCGTCCTGAGTAGCAGCTGTGTTGAGTAGTGCGGGTTGTCGCTCGCCTCGCATGGCTCGTTCCTCCTGAAGATCCTTGATCTCCCCGGTGATGAACTCCTGTGTGCTTGGTGCCTCGCGCACTACACCTTGCTCCTGGAAGCGCGCGTTGAAGGACGCCTCCACATGGTGCCCGAATGCTTCCCTCGTGACGTTGGCCAAGTCGGAGGCCATCTAGAGAAGAGCCCCCGAGCCCAACCTAAGGGGGGCACCGGGTGTGCCTTCCTATGCAAGAGGGAAAGGCGCTCCAGCAGAGGGCAAGGGGGCTGAGTCACGACCATCTAGCTTGCGAGCCTCCTGAGCGCCCTTGAGGAGGAGCTACTTCTTATTCTTGGGGGGCAACCTCGGGGGGAAGGACGATGCCTTCGCCATCCAAGTCATCGACCGCTGCAGCCCGGTATGCACACTCGTGGGAGCACACCATGTTTTTCTCATCACAGGTGACCGTGATGATGTCGCTGCTTCCTGACATGTTGAGGACGTTGTAGCCATGGTGCACTGCCGCCATGAACTTGGCGAGAGCTGGGTACCCGAGGATGGCACTGTACGGCAGGCGAAGTTGAGCGACGTCGAAGTCGATGAGTTCCGTGCGGTAGTTGTCGCGCTTGCTGAAGGTGACAGGAAGGCGAATCTACCCGATGGGGTGCATGGAGCCATCGGTCACCCCTGAGAATGGCTTGGTGGGCTGAAGCTGGCCGTATGGCACGTGAAGCCTATCAAATGTCTTGACAGAGAGAACATTAAGCCCAACGCCGGCATCAACAAGTGTCTTGGTGACAAGAACGTTGTTGATGGTAGGTGAACAGAGCATGGGGAACGCGCCTGAGGTGTCTGCGCACTTGAGCTGGTCCGAAGAATCGAAGGTGATGGTGTACTTGAACCACCTGAGCGGACCCGATGCCTTGAGCTTGGGGAGGGCCGCGTTCACCTCACGAGCGAACTGCTTGGAGATGCGATGGGAGGCTGGGGCCTGAGCACCCCCCAGGATGCAGGCGATAGCACGAGGCTCTTGGAAGCCCCCAACCCCATCATCTTGTCAGTGGTCGTCGTTCCTTTTTGGTGGCGGCGGCAGCGAAGGGAGGCTGGCGTTATTGGCATCCTACATTCGGGGGTATCCAGCCCTGCCTACCTACGGCCCACCACGTGGCTTCATGGACGGCGTGGTACGGCCCAGCTTCAACACCAACGCCACAAGACCCTCGCGAGGGCCAAACCTCGTGAGGCGGACAACGCCAAGACCCCCGAAGGAATTAGCTTCCTCAGGAGGGCTCCTGAGGGACGGAGAGTTCTATGCAGGTTACCTCACGAGGCTCAGCTGACATGAACCATGACGACCAAGGCCAGGCGGGCGCAGAGCGCAGGTTTGTTCTTCGGTGCAAAGGAGGCAAGCCACAGGCATGGAGTCCCGAGGAATCAGCCAAAGGTTTCCATTCTGGCGCAACGAGACCAAGACCGCCAGGATGACAGGACGGAGGTCATCGACGATCCCACCGCAGCGTCACGACCAGAGGCTTTTCGCAGGCAAAGACTACTTTTGTCAGGATAGAATGTACTACTTGTCCCCTTTCAAATCTGGCTGTTGTGGGATCCCTTCCCACTCATATTTGGGAAGAGGACCAAGGCCACTATAAATAGGACTAGCCACCACCATAGAAGGGGAACAGGATCAAAACAAGTAGAGCTAGCATACACCACACCAGCTCAAGAACACCTCACCTCCCGTGGCTAATTCATCCGCAGCCTACAAGGCAATCCACCACACCACACTGGATTAGGGTGTTACACCACAATGGTGGCCCAAACCAGTATAAATCGCTGTGTCTTTGTGTCTCTTTGAGCTCGACGCGCTAGCCTTAGGAGGATCGCGAGTAGGCAGGCTGGGAAGGTTGAGATCTCCGCATGCACCCCAGAGTTTGAACCTCTCAAGGGTTTGCGGATCCCTAAATCCGTCATTTGGCGCGCCAGGTAGGGGTGCGTTGGAATCTTCTTCCTCGACCTCTAGATCGTGCCACTGACTCCTATGGCAGGCACTCCTCCGTCGGCCCAGTCAACGCGCGGTCCCGAAGAAGCGCCGGGGCTGCGCTGCTTCACCCTCTCCCTGCGGCAGGTGCAGTGGCCACCCAAGTTCAGACCGGAGATGCCGCCGCGCTATGACAGCATGGCAGATCAGCCCCCCTTTCTTCAAGCATACGAGGAGGCGGTTTGGGCGGCCAGCGGCGATGACAAGGTGAAGGCCAACTGGCTCCCATGGCCCTTGTAGGCACGCCATGTGCTTGGTTTCTCAACCTGCCGGCATCTTCTGTGGCCTCCTGGGAGGAGCTGCGCGACCTCTTCCTTGCCCACAATGTGGCACCGGCACCCCCGATCGTCGCAGCTCTCCTTGGTGGCTCGTAGGCACCACGTTCCGACCGCCACATCAAGTAGTCCTACCGGCGGGCAGGCGCCACTCAGGTGAACTCGGGGGCTCCCCCAGGCTGGGTGGCGCTGCAGGCTGACCTCACCTTCAGCACCAAGGATCACCACTTCGCCAAATGGGAGCAGGCGCGCTCCAAATGCTCTGCACCCCCATCATCTGCCACGTGGAGATCACCAGGACCCTCATCGATGGCGGAGCTGGCCTCAACATGCTCTCCTCGGAGGTGTTCGGCCTGCTCCACGTGCCGCCCAGCCGACTCCGCCCCTCCTAGCCATTCTCTGGGGTCGGCGGCGGCTCCACCAGGCCCCTGGGACAGATCCGTCTCCCTGTCACCTTCGGGACCTGCGACAACTATCACACCAAGCTCATCGACTTCGACATCGCCAAGATCGACCTGCCGTACAATGCTATTCTGGGATACCCGGCCTTGGCTCAGTTTATGGCTGCGACCCACCCCACATACAACCTCATGAAGATGCCTGGAAGCAATGGTGTCCTCATGGTGGCAGGGGACACCAAAGGCACGCTGCAGGCCCTCAAGCTCGCCTTAAGGACAGTTGCGTCCGTGCTGCCCGGCGAGAAGAAGGGTCAGGAGGCCCCAGAAGTAGCGCCGGCCAAGAAGAAGCAGTTGTTCTCCGAAGACCGAGCCAAGATGAAGCAAGTGCCGGTCTGCGAGGACGGGACGGCCAGCGCACCATAGGGGTTGGCCTCCCTCGGGATCAAGATGAAGCATTGATCAACTTTTTGTGAGCCAACAAGGATGTATTCGCTTGGGAACCCAAACGCCTGGCTGGGGTCCCAAGGGGGATAATCGAGCACCACCTGAGGGTATGTCCAAATGTGCGGCCAGTAAAGCAGAAGGCTCGCCGTCAGTCCACCGAGAAGCAGGCCTTCATCATCCAGGAAACCTGAAAGCTACAAGCCGCAGGGGTCATCAGAGAGGTACGGTACCCAGAGTGGCTGGCGAATCCCGTCACCGTCCCCAAGAAAGGAGGGAAGGAGCGCATGTGTGTCGACTTCACCAATCTCAACAAGGCCTGCCCACAAGATCCCTTCCCGCTCCCTCGCATCGACCAGATCGTCGACTCCACCGCCGAGTGCGACCTCTTGTGCTTCCTATATGCCTTCTTCGGCTACCACCAGATCAAGATGGCCGTGGAGGATGTGGAGAAGACGACATTCCTCACCCCGTGTGGAGTGTACTATTACACCTACATGCCCTTTGGGCTGCGTAATGCCGGGGCAACCTTCCAGCGACTGATGCACATCACCCTGGGTTCGCAGCTCGGGAGGAACGCACATGCCTATGTTGACGATATAGTGGTGAAGTCTCGGGAGGCCAGGACTCTGATAGAAGATCTGGAGGAGACATTCGCTTGCCTGCGCACGGTGGATCTTCGGCTTAACCCCGAGAAGTGTGTGTTTGGGGTCCCTTACGGCAAGCTGTTGGGTTTCTTGGTGTCACACAGAGGGATCGAGGCCAACCCGAAGAAGGTCAAGGCGATAGAGGACATGAACCCCCCACAGACCCTGAAGGAGATGCAGAAGTTGGCTGGCTGCGTAACCTCACTTGGGCGTTTCATTTCCAAGTTGGGGGAGTGCGCCCAGCCTTTTTCAAGTTGATGAAGAGGAAGGAGCCATTCGAGTGGACCCCAGAGGCAGACGCAGCCTTCTAGCACCTCAAGAGATATTTGACCAGTCCGCCAGTGATGGTGGCACCGCACCCTCTCGAGCCCTTGGTGCTTTATCTGACAGCAACCCCTCACTCAGCTAGCACCGCCCTGGTGGCACTAAGGAAGGAAGGCCTGATCAAGAAGCCACGGCAGGATGCACAACCATCAAGCAAGGCGCAGCACCCCCAGGGCGAGGCATCTGAAGTCTCGGCCGATGTAGTGGTCGACATTCCTCCTGAGGCCACGGTTGATCCCGTGGCTATCAAGGCTCCTGAGGGCGGGCCTCGTGAGGCCATGGAGGACCTGTGCCCTCATGAAGAACAAGATTCCGCTGATGCCTCCCCCCTTGTCGAGCATCCTGTCTACTTCGTCAGTGCGTTCCTGAGGGAAGCCCAGGCACGCTACCCCATGCCCCAAAAGCTCTTGCTCGCGCTCCTAGTTGCCTCCAGGAAACTGTGCCATGACATTCAAGGCCACCCCATCAAGGTTGTTTCAGCGTACCCACTGGAGAGGGTGCTTCGGAGCCCGAACGCAGCTGGGCGAGTCGCCGAATGGAACATTGAGCTTCAGGCATTCAATCTCGAGTTCAGCACCACCAGGGTTATCAATGGCGGGCCATGCTCATCTCACCTACCAAGGACAAGCTCTGTTACGCAGTGCAACTCTGCTTTCAGCAGGGCAAGAAGGTCTCCAACAACATCGCAGAATTCGAAGGCTTGCTCGCCGGACTCATGGACGCGACCGCGCTGGGAGTAAAGCGCCTCACCATCAAGGGCGACTCTCAGCTTCTTGTCAACTTCTCCAACAAGGAGTACACGCCTAAGGACGAGCACATGGAGGTGTACCTGGAGGAGGTGCAAAAAATGGAGAAGCGGTTCATGGGCATGGAGCTCCAGCACGTGTCGCACGGGACGAACAAGGAAGCAGATGACATCGCCAAAAGAGCCTCTCGCAGGCTCCCTCAGGAGCCGGGGGGGGGGGGGTTGAGGAGCGGCTCTTCAAGCCGTCCGCGACCCCACACGTCACGACTTCAGTACCACCTCAGGAGGACTTACTGCAGGCACCCGAGACGGGCACCCCAGCCTGTGGTCACCCCTCAGGAGCCCGCCTGCTACTCGCGCTCAAGCCTCAGGAGGGGTGCTGGACCGAAGGGTTCAAGGGGTACTTGCTTCAAGGGACCCTGCCAGAGAAGGAGGAGGACGCCGAGCGTGTGGCCCATCAAGCCACCGCGTACTGCATCAAGGATGGTGAGTTATATCGCAGGAGGCCCAATGATGTTTCATTGCGGTGCATCTCCAGGGAACAGGGGCTCGAGCTGCTAGCGGACATACACTGTGGGGACTGCGGGCATCATTCCTCGTCACGCACTGTGGTGGGCAAGGCGTCTGCATCAGCTTCTACTGGCCCACCGCGCTCAATGATGCTACAGAGCTGGTGCGCTCTTGTGAAGCATGCCAGTTTCACGCCAAGCAGATCCACCAGCCCATGTAGGGCCTCCGAACGATCCCGCTCACGTGGCCGTTCGCGGTCTGGGGGCTGGACATCTTGGGCCCGTTCCCTCGGGCGCTAGGGGGCTACCAATACCTCTACATCGCCATTGACAAGTTCACCAAGTGGGTGGAGGTGGAAGTCGTGCGCACCATCCCAGCTGGGTCGGCTGACAAGTTCATCAAGGGAATCGTGAGCCCGTTCGGGGTCCCCAATCATAGCATCACCGACAATGGCTCGCAGTTCACCAGCAACCTTTTCAAAACATACTATGCTAACCTTGGAACGCAGATCTACGACGCCTCAGTAGCGCACACACGGAGCAATGGACAGGCTGAGAGGGCCAATGCGGAAGTCTTGAGGGGCCTCAAGACCCGGACCTTCAAGAAGAAGCTCGAGGCCTGCGGCAGGGGCTGGCTTGACGAGCTGTGGTCCGTGTTGTGGTCCATCCGCACCACTGCGACCAAGCCAACAGGAGAAACGTCGTTCTTCCTCGTCTACGGAGCAGAAGCAGTTCTCCCTCACGAGGTCAAGCATCACTCCACGTGGGTCCTAGCGTTTGATGAGACGCAGTAGGACGCCACACGGAGGATGGCTCTCGTGCTGGGGAAGGAACGCCGCCATCAAGCCTCGATCCGAGCAGCGAGGTACCAGCAGGCGCTGCGGTGGTACCAGTGTTGCAGCATCCGCTCCAGGATGTTAGAGGTGGGCGATCTCGTCTTGAGGCGGGTGCTCTCCAGGGAGGGGCTGCACAAGCTCTCTCCCATGTGGGAGGGCCCGTTTAGGATTGCCCGTGTCTCTAGGCCTGGCGCCGCGCGCCTGGAGACACAGGACGGGGTCCCCATCCAGAACGCCTGGAACATCCAGCACCTCCAGAAGTTCTACCCCTGAAGAAAGGCTCCGGCCTGTGAAGGTCTCCGCTCGTGACACTCTCACGTAATAATGAGTGGGGTTGTACACGCCCCGGAGTCTCCTAAGAGCCACCCTGGGGCCTCATGGGGGCTCCCTCCCATGTCCTAGTGGCAGCACTTAGCTCCGCACTGGTGAGAAGACTAGATTAGGTGCCGAACGCGGCTGTTCATTTGCTTTCTGAAGTTGCTTGCAGTTTTTTAGTAATCTTTCAATGGATTTGGTATTCTCGAACTCTGGCTCGTCGAGTTGCTTTCTTCCTGAGTTGTTTCTGCCCGAGGGCCTGAAGGAGGCGGTAGTCGCCCGTCGTTTCCTCTCCCGCACCTCATGCGTGGGGCTAGGCAGGTGTGTGCGCCTCAGGCACGCCTTCACGCGCACGCACCGCTCTGAACCCTTGTGTTTCGGCGTCATCCTCGCGAGGAGCCCTCGATCAACCTCACGGGCACCAGCACCCATCATATACGTGCCTCTCAGGCAGCACGATGCAGTGCGTCAAGCTCAAGCTAATCTATGACAAGGGGCTCACATAAGAGGGAGTGAGCCGCTTGACAGCTTTTTATTTTTCTTCGAGAGCAGCCCCACCGCCGAAGCGGAATACATTGCCGATGGTTCATGTTGTGCTCAATTACTTTGGATCACCCAAACTCTTAAAGATTATGGGATATATGTGAAACATGTTCCATTGCTTTGTGACAATGAGAGTGCTATTAAGATTGCTCATAATCCCGTGCAACATTCTTGAACTAAGCATATTGAAGTTCATCATTATTTCATTTGAGACCACGTTGCTAAGGGAGATATCAAACTTAAGCATGTTTGTACCAATAAGCAATTGGCTGATATATTCACCAAACCACTTGATGAGAAAGTGTTTTGCCATTTGAGAGGTGAACTTAATATCAATGCCTCAAACTTGGAGTAGAAACTCCATGTGAATGCATGCAAGGCGTGAGCCTTTCTATGACTAATCCTTGATATTTCTCTTATGATGTTGATCACATGTCTTGGATATACTTGTACCCTTGTATGCTATCTAACCCTTGTAGGCACTTGGATAAGATCAATTCTATGAGATTGCAACTCAATCACATTCTAAGCATTCTCGACATCTCCAAGTCTCTACAATATGGTGGTTGAAGTCGAGGAAGCATGAATCCTTTCAATATATCCTTTGACAACTTCTATATATCAAATTTCATTTGGTATCAAACTTCATGATTGTCATTTTGGATACACAAGTGCTCTTCCTTGTGAAACTAACCCATGTAGCAAGATGAACTCCAACTATAAGAGGTGCTCCCAACTCTTGATGAACTAAATCAACCTTGAGCACCCTACACGAGTTCAACTACATGATCAAGATCACCACCGCCAAGGTATGTCATTCCATCTTAGAGAAGCTTTACCCCAAGACATGGGTCAAAGCAACTCAACAAGATGTGAACACATCAAAATGCTTAAACGAAAAAATGGTAACCCCATTTTGAGCTTAAACGATGAGTATGACCTATTAGCAAGTGCCTTCACTTGACTCCTAAGTCAATATACTCTAACATAGGTGACTTTGTTGCCGACCAATTCTAGATGAAGTTCTCTTGTGTTTTTATGTGTTCTTGCATTTGTTTCTTGCATGCCTTTTCCCCTTTCAAAAAAAACTTCTTCATCTAGATTTTATTTTTCAGCATTCCCTGCATTTAATTCATTGTAAATCCTTTAGTTAATTCCCGGCAAATCTTTGTGTGAACCTATTTGCCTAGTGAGCTGAGATGACAAAATCATTTCTCTGTGATGACCTTGGCCTCACCGATCTTTTCTTTTCGGTCAGACCGAAACAATTTGGTCTCGGTCTCACCGAAGAAAAGGGCTCGGTGTTACCGATTTCACCACAGTCGAAACATTTTGTCATTTGCATTCTGCTTTTCTTATCCAGCTCCACTCGATGATTCTTATCCTCTACCAGCATCACATTTTTCACACTGCTTTGCCATGTGACTCAAGGACCGAACCTATTTGACTTGTACTCCAGAAGAACCCTTCTTGGAAATTGATGTCAAAGGGGGAGAGAGAGAGAGATCACATCAAAGCTTATCTTATGGGCCAAAGAGACCCTATGGGAGGGAAATATCTCTTAATCTTCCCAGATGCTTGGTAAACAAAGAGGAGAGAAGCCACATGTCTTTTAGAGGGGAAAGACATGCTAGTTGAAGATATTTCTTTGTGCCTTTGCTCTTTTTTTCATTTGCTTTCCATTTGCTCTGATTTTCTATTATCCTATCTTCTCCCATTATCCAATGTTAGATTCAGGAGGAGAAAGACATCTAAGAGAAGAAAATCTTTGAAATTCATTGCATATCTTTGTTCTTGGGGACATGTCAATATAAAACTAGAGTACTAAGTACTCACTCTCTACATGTCACTCCAGTCTTGGTACTCTTGCGGTCTCTCGTTCTTGCTCTGTTTAATAGAGGTTCCTGTGTTATCTAACCCTATTTTCTCAGGTTCATCTCTTCCAAAGTTAGCTCAAGACCATAAGGTAAGTATATGCATCACACTCATGTGCATGAGTATCTCTTGCTGATGTACATATTGTTTGCAAGAAGGACGCATGGACATGTAGGTACATTCTCTGCATTTCACATCATTTGCTCTCATGCATATAGCCAAGATACATGTAACTCATTGCTTGCTCTGACCTGTTTATGCTTTCACATGCTCTTATGAACTATCTTCACATGATTGCATACATGTAGGGGGAGCTAATGCATGTTGCATGTTCTTCCTAAGCTTTACTTGTTATACTTCACATCTTTATCTAAAGCTTTGATGTATGTTGTCGTCAATTACCAAAAGGGGGAGATTGAAAGCACAAGTGCTCCCTGGGTGATTTTGGTAATTAATGTCAACATATCTCTTGTTGGACTAATACTTCTACCTAGTATATTTCAGATGAGTTCAACATTGGAGTGGCAGGACAAGAGGATGTGGAACCCCTTCTAGATGCTAAGGACAAACATTGGCAAAAGCTCAGGACTCTACATTTTCATTTTAGTGATCCAAGATCACATTGAGTCTATAGGAAAGCCAATACTATTAAAAGGGGATGAGGTGTTGCTTAATGGCTTGCTTTCTCAAAATGCTTAGTGATATGCTCCCAAATCCCTCAACCACTCTTCCATTTCCACATATATGTCCTAAACCTAAAGTCAAACTCGACCCCACCGATTTGATTCATCCGGTGCCACCAAGTTCACTTGACATAGCCACTGCCAGAAACCCTAATCAGTTCGATCTCACCGATGGGATCTCGGTCTCACCGAGATGGCCTTGCAAACTCTCTGCAACCTATTGCAGTTATTTCGGACTCACCGAGATACGCAATCGGTCCCACCGAGTTTGCTTGACCAAGTCTCTGTTTGCTTATTGTTGAAACCAGTCTCACCGAGTTCACGCAATCGGTCTCACTGAGATGAGGTTTTGCCCTAACCCTAGCACATCGGTCTTTCCGAGTTGACCTTGTCGGTCCCACCAAAATGCCTAACATTCACATTTTGAACCAAGTCTGTCTGACCGAGTTTAACCATTCGGTCTCACCGAGTTTGGGAATTTGTGTGTAACGGTTAGATTTTGTGTGGAGGCTATATATACCCCTCCACCCCCTTCTCCATATGTGAGAGAACCATCAGAACATGCCTACACTTCCACTACTCATTTTTTGAGAGAGAACCACCTACTCATGTGTTGAGACCAAGACATTCCAATCCAACCACAAGAATCTTGATCTCTAGCCTTCCCCAAGTTGCTTTTCACTCAAATCATCTTTCCACCATAGCCAAATCTGTGAGAGAGAGTTGAGTGTTGGGGAGACTATCATTTGAAGCACAAGAGCAAGGAGTTCATCATCAACACACCATCTATTACCTTTTGGAGAGTGGTGTCTCCTAGATTGGTTAGGTGTCACTTGGGAGCCTCTGTTAAGATTGTGAAGTTAAACCAAGGAGTTTGTAAGGGCAAGGAGATCGCCTACTTCGTGAAGATCTACCCTAGTGAGGCAAGTCCTTCGTGGGCGATGGCCATGGTGGGATAGACAAGGTTGCTTCTTCCTGGACCCTTCGTGGGTGGATCCCTCTGTGGTCTCGCGCAACCATTACCCTTCGTGGGTTGAAGTCTCCACCAACGTGGATGTACGATAGCACCACTGATCGGAACCACGCCAAAAATCTCCATGTCTCCAATTGCGTTTGCACACTCCAATCCCATCCCTTTACTTTCTTGCAAGTTGCATGCTTTACTTTCCGCTGCTCATGTACTCTTTGCATGCTTGCTTGAATTGTATTGTGAATGCTTGAAATTGTGCTAATTTGCAACCTCAACTTGAAAAACCTAAAAACTGCTATCTTTACTTGTCGAGGGTATAATCACCAGTTCAAGATGAGGTGGTAAGTCCTTACTCCTCCTGCCTTTGAACTGCTTGTTACTGTGATGTGTTCATTTAGCTGCTTGGTTTGTAGCCAATTATCAGTTACTCTATTCACTTTTACACAAAGTTGTCTTAACGTATCATTTCACCTTACACGGTTTAAAAGAGATGAATGATATTCTTTTGGTCTTGATCTACAATCTAGTTGTGATGTTCACGTGCCCACACAATGATACAATAGCATGTTTGTTTTATATCTGTTTGCCCATGATATGGATGATGTCATACTATGTTCATCCTACTTTAAACCATGTCTCTTTATCCTTACATGTCAACGAATGTGAGGAAATAGACAATACAATAGGCATGCTACATGGACATATGTTCCAAAAGTGATTTTATTATGTAGTTGGCACTACAATACATGCTAATGTATTACAGTAGTTCACCAAAATAAGTTATGTATAAACGTGAAACCTACTTTGTTTGTTTTTGTCTCATTAGTAACTTATCTGGTACACTAATCTACAAGTTCAAACTTTCAGCAAGCTATGGAACAAATGATTGAACAGTCACAACCACCTGAAGGTGATGAGGCTACCACAGGAACAATGTCACCTCTTGTTGCAGTGCTTCAGTATCTCTCCACTAATAGTGCAAAAAGCACCTTCCTGCGGAATTCTGGGTTGGCTGTCAAGGTAACCCCAACCAAATTGTCTACTAAACAAAATCTTCCGGCTAGACAGAGTGATATATTTGTGCTCTAGACACAAGTCCAATCCCTAATGGACGTCGTTTCAGAAACAAGAATAGTGGTTGGCAAATGTCGTCAAGGTATGGATGGTTTTGAAACCAGACTATCAGACATTGGCTTCGTTGTTCAAGAGCAATGGCGGAAAAAAGGGGATGATCATGCTGCTCCATTAGATTCTACAGCCTGAAACATTAGCACTCAGGTCAAATGATATGTGCTTCTATACATCTTATGGTGCTTTTATCTATAAGGACTGTAAACTTTATGCCAACATGCATTTTGTTGTATGGCTGGAATTTATTTTGTTGTGATACTGCATTTATCATGCTGCCAAAGCTGTAGAAATTACGACGCCATTTTTGTATAGTGTAGGTTTATCTTAGTAATGTATTCAGCCGAAAGCTTCGTAGGAGCCCAACGTGCCAACATTCGTTAGGCCCATTCCAATTGGGCTAAAAACGAATATGGGTCGTAATTTGCATGTAGCCCCCTAAAAATATTTGGGCCTAAATCAGCATAAGCTTTCATATTTTTGGTAGGCCTGTGCACCTAGTGGACCTTTAACATGCCTAAACATAATTTGGGCCCTTAGTGACAATAGGTTGTTTACTTGTGTAAATATCTCGAGCCCGTAAATAACATGGGCCTTTAATAGGTCGAAAGTGAGTTTGGGCCCTGATTGTGCCAAATAACTCACTCGTCATTAGAAGGCCGAAATGTATCTCAGCTCGTGGTGGCCCATTTACAATGCGGATCATTCACAAGCCGATATTCATAGGGGACATAAATGCACCGACCTACTACATGGGCCTTTAATAGGCCGGAAGTTCGGTCAGGCTTGATTAGTATCAGTTTTATATGGGTTGTTAATAGGCCCGATGTGACGTTGGGCCACATATGGCCCATGGATTTTGTTCGACGTTAATAGGGCGAAAATCACAATAGGCTGGAAGTGGCCCAAATCTACAGTGGGCCTCTAACAGGCCGAATGTCAGACATGGCCGAATATGACCCAAATCCTTCACGGTCATTTATGGGTCGAAAGTTTCAAGGGCCAAAAAATGGGCCCAAATGAAGCTGGAGCTTTAAGAGGCCGGAAACACACCAGGTCGTAATTCGGCCCAAATACCTAGCGAACTGTTAACGGGTCAGAAGTGACCATGGGCCGCGATGATGACAAGTTTAGAATGAGCCATCGACGGGTCTATTTGACAATAGTCGTACGGGCCTTAACTCCAAATGGGTCGTCTGCAAGCAGGTCGTTAATGGGCCAGCCCGCTAATTTTGACTGGGCCAACCTTTTTAACCAAAATGGGCCGTTGTTGGGCCTTGCCACGTGTCCATGTATCATAGGCGCCTCTTGTCCATTGGACGGTTGATATCTATCCTTTTCGGGTGCCGACACGTGGTTGCTATAGCCAATGATAATTTTACACGTGGAAAATTCCCATTGGTCGGGGCTGTTAACGGGTTATCGAATCCAAAACGGAACCCAATAGCTTAACGGTGACCCGTTACGGTGGATGCCACGTGTCGGTCATGCTTGACAAAAGCACTTCTATGACGCGTGATTTATCGTCATGAAAGTGGACACTTCCGTGATGATAATTTTGGTAATGTGATGGAACACTTCTACGACAGCACAAGTATGACTATCTTGATTCTGTCCTAAAATCATCATGGATGTACATGCATGACAGAAAACGTGACCTACTGTGACAAACACGTAGCATCATGGAAGTGTATTTTTTTGTAGTGTTTGGAGTCCGTTCGGGGCTCCGGAAGGTGGAATTCGTCGCCATCGTCATCATCAACCCTTCTCCATCAACAATTTTGTCATGCTCACCACTAGGAGTGAGTAATTCCTTCATAGGCTTCCTGGACGGTGATGGAGTTGGATGAGGTTTGTCATGTAATCGAGTCAATTTATTAGGGTTCGATCCCTAGTATCCACTATGTTCTGAGATTGATGTTGCTGTGACTTTGCTATGCTTAATGCTTGTCACTAGGGCCCGAGCGCCATGATTTCAAATTTGAACCCTTTGTGTTTTCATGAATATATTCGAGTTCTTGATCCTATCTTGCAAGTTGTATGCACCTATTACGTGTTATGATCTGCATACCCCAAGATGACAATAATTGAGATTCTTTCTGTTGATTACCATGGTATGAAGAGTTAATGTATTCAATATGTGTTATGCTTTGTCCTGATTCTCTATCAAAAGAAGGCCTTCATATCCCTTAGATTTCCTTATGGACCCGCTGCCATGGGAGAGTAGGACAAAAGATGTCATGCAAGTTCTTATTATAAATGATTATATACGTAATACTCCCTTTGTAAACTAATTAAGAGCGATTAGATCACTACTTCAATGATCCAAACGCTATTATATTAGTTCACGGAGGGGGTACATGCCTACGTTACATTGATTAATTTTAGCTATTATGTATCGCTCTAAGTTGTGACTGTTATATGATGAATGTCATCCAACACGAATATCCATCGCTGATCCAATGTCTACGTTTTTCACATACTGATATTTGCTAAGCTACTTTCGCCGTTGTTGCTGCTACAATCACTACAAAAATGCTATTGTTACTGTTCATGTTACTATGCTACTAAACACTTTGTTGTAGAAATATAATTTCGTAGGTGTGGTTGAATTGACTACTCAGCTGCTAAGGCTCATAGATATTTTTTGGATCCCCTTGTGTCGAATCAATAAATTTGGGTGAAATGTTACCCTCGAAGTCTGTTGCAATCCCCAATACTTGTGGGTTATCAAGATCTTTTTCTGGTGCCGTTGTCGGGGAGCATAGCTCTATTTATTAAGTTCACTTGGGATTTTACACCATGAAGAAGGATCTAAAAGATATCAGAATCAAGATCGTACCCTCTAAGACGAGTGGAGGTAAGGAATTGTTATCTAACTCTATATTTGATTCGCCTTCTGTTTCAAATAGGATTGCAACATCCCGCTTGCTATTTGATGTCACAAGTGATTGATGATACTACTTCTGCTATAAATAATGTTTATGATAATAATAGCACTATGCTTAATAAAACTATTCTTCTTTGGCAAGTTCTCAAGCGAGGTCCGGCGTGAAGGATGAAAGAAATGAAGGGAGAAAAGAGGTGATTGACGTGATGAAAAAATTCAAATACTTGATAAATAGCAAAACCGTTTGTCTTTTCAACCTTATGGACATATGGTCCCCGCAAAAAAACTTATGGACATATGGGATATATAACCATCGGT
Organism: Triticum dicoccoides; assembly: GCF_002162155.2. Taxonomy (NCBI): domain Eukaryota; kingdom Viridiplantae; phylum Streptophyta; class Magnoliopsida; order Poales; family Poaceae; genus Triticum; species Triticum dicoccoides. Next base: position 492,063,030 of record NC_041391.1, read on the forward strand.
CAATTTACTAGTGTTGCCGGTGCCGGCGCAAGCAAACCGGTAACCGAATCCTGCGTGTCGAGGCCACGCAACTCAGGCGTCCCATCAACGCGGATGCTAATGTGTTACCTCCTCCTTCACTCCCGGGGGATCCCAGCTCCAAAACAAATCGCAATTATCTCCCGAGGGACACCAACAAATTATGCTTGGATTGTTGGTTTCCCATTTATAGTTCGAGGACGGTGTGACCCGATAACCTTTTGGCAATTAATGATGGAAAGGTGGAACGAGGCTCTCCAAGGCTCGCGCCCTTTTCCTTTTGTCCCGAGTGGTCCCGTCCCGTCTGCCATGCCCTCCCGTTCTTCTTCCCCTCCAATCGATTGCCCCTCGCCGCTTCGGGGGCTTTGCCCGGTCCGGCCAGGTCAGTTCCGTCAGTCAGTAAGGCCGCTGGTCATGGCATGGTCATCTTTGTCTTGTCCATGGTAATATAATAGTTTATGGATCTCGATTCGGCGTGTTGCACTGTGGCGTCTATCTTTTGGGTGACGTGGCTTTGTGGGCAGGTGAGGACGAATGCATGGTGTGTTTGGCCGAGCACGTATGAAGCAGGGTCGCGGAACAGCTTTATTTTACCACGAAAAATTAGAGGGGAATTCACCCGCAAAAAAAAATTAAAAAAAATTAGAGGGGAATCTTTTACCGTAAAAAGAGTTGTCGTATGCCACCGGCATTCATTTTTTCACGAGTGAAGTACACAAAGAGGCAAAGAGGAGAACGTAAATGCACGTGGGCCACAACGGGACATGATCTGAAAGCGGTCACAAAGGGCGCTCGCTCATTCAGGCCGAGCTTGGTGGGCAGATCGATTTCGTCCTGCAACATGAGTTATCTGGGCCCAAATAGAATACCCAATCCAGAAAAGAAAGCTCAAATTTGCAACCATTTGACAAATCTGGCGCGAGTTTGTTCGGCCGTCACAGTCACATGTTTAATTTGCACAGTGACATACTTAAGTACCCTGGTTTTTTTTCTGACACGGTGATATCGCTGCCTGTACGTATATGTACTACTGCCCAGCCGGGCCGCCGCAGTCGAGGTGCGTGTTTTGACCCTTTTTTCAAACAAATTCAGGATCTGACTCGTTTGAATTTTTTTTCGAGATCTGACCCTTTTGCTACCGCCAGGGCCTCTGGCGGTAGGGTTAGATAGCCTACCACCACGGCTCATGGCGGTAGGTGTGCGACGGAGGGGGACGGCGGCCGTTTGACTGCGCTGAACGTGGTTAAGCACCTACCGCCAGGAGCCCTGGCGGTAGGCTGTGCGACCCTACCGCCAGAGCCCATGGAGGTAGAGTCCTGTTTCAGTGTAATGTTTCTGTAACGAAGAATTGAAGGGCCTTGGAGGTAGGCTGTGCGACCCTACCGCCAGAGCCCATGGCGGTAGGGTCCTGTTTTTTCAGTGTAATGTTTCTGTAACGAAGGATTGAAGTGCCCTGGCGGTAGGCTGTCTGACCCTACCGCCAGGGTCCTTGGCGGTAGGGTTCTGTGTTTTATGAATTTAAGTTCAATTGCTTGCTTCTTTTCAAATTCAATATGACAGTAATATTATAGCAAGTTTCACAAATATGACAACAATATCACAGATCTCAAACAATTAAACTTGGGCATCACATACACATTAACAAATTTGAAGTGCATAGAACATTTCAAACGAACTTCAACTAATTAGTAAACGGAGTTCCACTTAGTTTCACAAATAGCAAACACATAGATCCACAAATAGCAAAACATAGTTCCACGTAGCTTCATAACCACTAGAAAAGTTCAACCAAACGAAGTTCAACCAAACTAAAAGAGCCAACTATCGAAGAGCATAATCAGTTGCTCCTTCCCCTCTTGGAGGTACGGTCCTCGTTACTCTTTGAACGGGTCTCTTCGGTCTTCTTCTTGGGCCGTCGAGGAACCGGTCTCTAGAAAGGTTCCGGACTCAGCAAATCCTTCGTCTTCGGATTCTTCTTCTTCGGCAGCTGAGATGCTTGAGACGTTTGAGTTGCTGGAGGTCCATAATCTTCATCGTACTCCTCCTCCCCATTGCTCTCATCCTCCTCCTCCCATTCTTCATATGTGGCCTCCTCCTCCTCCTCCTCCTCCTCCTCCTCCTCATCCTCCCCAACCAACCTAGACGACGAGGGAGCATGGCTCGATGAGCCGATGATACCCTGTGTGGCTACAGGCTGATAAGCTTCAACTAACCCAGCTCCAGCACACCCAAGCAGCCCTACCAGCTTGCGACAACGCTGCACGAACTTCTGCACACACAATGAAGCAAGGTCATAATAAGTATCAGATCGACTGATTGCAAGTGAAAAAGATGCATCTGTTCCGAGGAGGCTGAAAATGTACCTTCATCGTCCCCCTGACTCTGGTCTCCGATTCTATGCTCCCGGGAAGATCACCTAGTGCATCTGAGGCATCGAAGATGCATCTGTTCAGCTCACCGGACTGCAACAGCATAAGTCAGTCATGATGATGAATAAAATATTTTAAAATCAACCGTCGGTTCAAACTTACCACTCTGTTGATGAGGGGTGCAAACTCCCTAAATCCACTGTGCATGTCTCTGATGCCGGTCTGGTATGCCTGTTCATCGGGGTCAGCCCACTCCAGCTCCGCGATGTCTTCCACCGTCCATCGAGGCCTGAGACGAAGATGGTGCTTCTGTCCATCATCGTACCACCTCATGTGTCGGCCCAGGTAATCATCCCAGTTAGTCACTCTCCTCTCCACGTCTTTATGGTACCTCCGTCGGTTCCACTCCGTCACATGAGTCTTATGCTCCTCTCCCCAGTTTGTGATCGACTGATTCTTCTGCCGGCTCATCCTGCAAGGCATAAGCAACAAGAATCATCATAAGCGCAATGAGATCATCATAAGCAACAAGAAACATGATAATCTCACGGAGAACAAAGAGTTCACAGGTGCAGCGCGTGGCCGCCGGTATCGGTGGGCTGGCCCGGTGGGGTATGCTGATAAATCCCAAACTGTGTGGGCACGCGTTGTGGCATATGCCACTCGACGGCGTACACACAGATCATGGGCACGATGCACCGCCAGAGACCACAGTCTGCATCGCACATCACGTTCAGATCAAAGGCCCACTCTCGTTCTTGTCGATACGGGCACCGGATTACCTATTACATATACCTTGGTAAGTTTGCACTCTCGGTCAAAAGTCGGAATCAAAGAGAAAGGTGTTGGGCGAGTTCATATACCTGCGTATGCGTCAAAGCGTCCAACTCATTGGTGTAGGTCTTGTATGAAGTCTTGTTTAGGCCCGTGTAGAGTTTGACAACGTCCCACTTCGTTGGTGTAGGTCTTGTATGACGTCTTGTTTAGGCCCGTGTAGAGTTTGACAACGTCCCACTCGTAAGCTACGGTGGGGTTTCGAGTCTCGTCGCCTTCTTCGCCATAGTCTTCCCATGGGCGTCTTCGCAACTTCTCCGGACGCCCCACCGGCAGCCGCTCCCACATCCAAATGGAGAAGGCCCAGACAAAGCCACCCATATTGGACTTGTCTCCCATCCTCTGCATTGCGTCGTCAAGCTGCAAAACATCAAATGAGGATCAGATATAAGAAAATGTCATGGACACACTTTCGTACGTAGGTACGCAATTAGACACTCTCTTACCGAACGGTATAGGTAGGCGAGAGATGCCGTCCCCCAACTGTACCCTGCATCCCAGTCGGCTAGAAAGAACAGATACGACCAGTTGGCAGAGTTTCCGGAGCTGTCTGGAAACACGACCTCCGTGAGAAGATACCACAGGTAGGCCCGCGCGTACCACTCCACAGTCGCCTCGTCTGCGCCTTCGGGGCATGTATTCCGGTGCTCCGAGAGCCAGATCAACGGCACACCGGATGTACGATTACTCTTGGCACCGGGGTAGTCGCCGATGAGGGTGGTGACCCTCTCCTGCCAGTTGGTCCTCTCCACTCGACCGGTGAGTGCATGACCCTCGATCGGCATGGCAGTAATCATCTCCCAGTCCTCGAGGGTCACCGTCATCTCCCCGCATGGCAGATGAAAAGAATGGGTCTCCGGTCGCTACCGGTCAATCAACGTTGTCAGAGCTGCGTGGACAAGCGTCGGCGGCTGACGCTTGAACTGCAACACGAAACCCAACAGCCGGGCTCTCTTGAAGAACGGCGCGTAGCGCTCGGCGTAGTCCATATGCCCATGAACCCCGTGACCCCTCATGCGCGGTGGCTGGAGCGTCTGTCAAAAATTAAACGCCAAAAGTTAGGAAATTATTTTCGTCAATCCAAAAACTTGGATCAAAATTTCATTCATATAACTTACCTCTCCGTTCTCTATGAAACGGGCACGATGACCCTTGTCGAATGCCCAGTCCAGCATGCAGTACCGTGGGCCAATGTTGTCCGCAAGAGGTGGTCGCCTTAATAAAATTTCATAAACAAAAGCACCATAAGCATGAAGCATACATAAGCAAAAGATGAACTCAAATCATATCGACATGCATCATATCAAAATAAAATTTTAAGCATATTTCTCCAACAACATCTACTACACATGATGGATCAAATCATATCAACATGCATCATATCAAAAAAAATCCTCCAACATACATCATAACTTCATATTTTTAAATATTTTTTTCCAAACAACATCTTCATATCATCATATCAATATGAATCATCAAACTAGGGTTCAGCTTCACACTAGATCATATCATCATATCAACATGCATCATCAAACTAGGGTTCATCCTCATATCAACATTACATCATAATTTTTTAACAAAATAAATTTTGAACTAGGGTTCATCTTCACACTAATATATGAACTATTGATTAGAGTTCATATCCAATACCACTAGTTACTAAAGAACTAAGAACTACAATTACAATCAATCTTAGGTGAAAAAAATCCAATCTTAGTTAAAAAAACATGAGGGATTTCAAGCAAATAATGCGTCGAATCGGAAGCAAGTTTGCAAAAACTAATTGGAGGGATCGGAGGAGCTTATGTTTCTCTCTTCGGGGCCATCTCGATCCGCCAAAACGGTGAAGAAACGGTGAAGATCGAAGGGGGAGAGTGGAGGAGAGAGAGAGGGAGAGAGGGACGCGACTTGGGGGAGAAAATGGATGAACTGCCGACTTGGGGGAGGGGAGGGGTGGGGAGAAGGGAAGGGGCGCGGGGGTCTCCGGGCGAAATAACTGCCTGGACCCTACCGCCAGGGGATCCGGTGTGACGCCCCCGATTCAATCGTACACTAATCATGCACGCAAATGTGTACGATCAAGATCAGGGACTCACGGGAAGATATCACAACCCAACTCTAAAAACATAAATAAGTCATACAAGCATCATAATACAAGCCAGGGGCCTCGAGGGCTCGAATACAAGTGCTCGATCATAGACGAGTCAGCGGAAGCAACAATATCTGGGTACAGACATAAGTTAAACAAGTTTGCCTTAAGAAGGCTAGCACAAACTGGGATACAGATCGAAAGAGGCGCAGGCCTCCTGCCTGGGATCCTCCTAACTACTCTTGGTCGTCATCAGCGGGCTGCACGTAGTAGTAGGCACCTCCAGCGTAGTAGGAGTCATCGTCGAAGGTGGCGTCTGGCTCCTGGACTCCAGCATCTGGTTGCGACAACCAGAAAGAAAGGAAAGGGGGAAAAAGGGGGGAGAAAGCAACCATGAGTACTCATCCAAAGTACTCGCAAGCAAGGAACTACACTACATATGCATGGGTATATGTGTAAGGAGGCCATATCAGTGGACTGAACTGCAGAATGCCAGAATAAGAGGGGGATAGCTAGTTGTCATAAGGTCAAGGTACAACTCCAAGTCGTCCTGTTACCGAAGATCACGGCTATTCGAATAGATTAACTTCCCTGCAGGGGTGCACCAACTTACCCAGCACGCTTGATCCCATTTGGCCGGACACACTTTCCTCGGTCATGCCCGGCCTCGGAAGATCAACACGTCGCGGCCCCACCTAGGCAAAACAGAGAGGCCAGCACGCCGGTCTAAACCTAAGCGCACAGGGGTCTGGGCCCATCGCCCATAGCACACCTGCACGTTGCGAGGGCGGCCGGAAGCAGACCGAGCCTAGCAGGCGTTCCAGTCCAATCCGACGCGCGCCGCTCCGTCGCTGACGTCTGAAGTGCTTCGGCTGATACCACGACACCGGGATACCCATAATTACTCCCACGTAGATGGTTAGTGCGTATAGGCTCGTAGCCAACTCAGATCAAATACCAAGATCTTGTTAAGCGTGTTAAATATCCGCGAATGCCGAACAGGGCCAGACCCACCTCTCTCCTAGGTGGTCTCAACCTGCCCTGTCGCTCTGCCACAAAGTAACAGTCGGGGGCCGTCGGGAACCCAGGCCCACCTCTACAGGGATGGAGCCACCTGTCCTTTTAGCCCCCTCATCAGAATCACTTGCGGGTACTCATCGAGCTGACCCGACTTTAGTCACCATCTGTATAGTATGTATGTATGTATAGTATATACCCGTGATCACCTCCCAAGTGATCACGGCCCAATAGTATAGCAAGGCAGACTGACAAGAATGTAGGGCCAATAATGATAAACTAGCATACTATACTAAGCATCTAGGATTGCGGGTTAGGTATCAATGACTGTAGCAACAATGACAGGCTATGCATCAGAATAGGATTAACGGAAAGCAGTAACATGCTACACTACTCTAATGCAAGTAGTATAGAGGAGAATAGGCGATATCTGGTGATCAAGGGGGGGGGCTTGCCTGGTTGCTCTGGCAAGAAGGACGAGTCACCAACACCGTAGTCGAACTGGGGGTCGCCGGCAGTCTCGGGGTCTATCGGAAAGAAGTAACGGAGAGGGAACACAATAAATAACAGAGCAATCAAGGCATCACAAAGCGTAACAAGACAATACGCGGTGTTCGGTGTGCCCTAACACGGTAGTAGGTGATACCGGTGAAGAGGGGGAAACATCCGGGAAAGTATTCCCGGTGTTTCGTGTTTTCGGACAGATGAACCAGAGGGGGAAAGTTGCATGTTTGCTATGCTAGGGATGTGTGGCGGACGAACGGGCTGCATATCCGGATTCGTCTCGTTATTCTGAGCAACTTTCATGTAGAAAGTATTTTCATCTGAGCTACGGTTTATTTTATATTAATTTTAAAAGATTTAGTTCATTTTTTAGAATTAACATAATTAATTAAATAAGAAAATGTAATTATGATGTCAGCATGATGTCAGGGTGATGTCAGCGGTCAGCTTTGACCGTTGACCAGTCAAGCTGACGGGGGGGTCCCACATGTAATAGTCTGTCTAGTTAACAAAGTTAATTAGTTTACCTAATGATTAGGTTAGTCTAAACAGAATTAATTAAGTTAAATTTAATTGGTTAATTAATTAATTAATATTTTATTTATTTATTTATGCTTGAAGATATCTTTTTTTTATTTAAACAGGGGCAAGGCCCACTGTTAGTGACTAACAGGAGGGGGTTAGTGCTAATCTAACCCCCAATTAGCAGGGCCTGCCTAATCTGGCAGAGGTGCAACCAGCAGGGGCTACGCCCGTGCACAGACGGGGCCGCCGACGCGGCAGGACGGCCGGCCAGGAATGGCGGCGAGCGACACGGCACGGGAGCATGAGGGACGAGCGCGGGGCTGCGCAACCGGAGGGGCGGGCATGAGCGGAGAGACACGGTGCGGTAAGAGGCACGCCGCCCACAAGAGCAGAGCTCCGATGTTGGCGACGACGCAGGACAGGACGCGGTCAGGGCGGCCGGTGCGCGTGCGGGCGCCGGTGAGCGAGGCCATGGCCGAAGTGGCCGGAGCAGGGGAGGAGGAGTTGTCGGGGCCTCACCACGGGGCCGTGGGGTCTAGGCAGCGGTGCTCGGGGAGGAAGACGGGGACAACGTTCCGGTGAAGAGGCGAGGTGGTCGAGGCGAAGATGCTTCGGTGAGGTGGCGATGGCGACCGGCGACGGCGTCGATGTCCAGGGGTGGCGAGGTCTGAAGGTGATGGTGACGAGGTCCTCGGGCGGCAGCGTGGTGACGGTAGGCGAGGCCGATGGCGTGCGGCGAAGAAGCAGTGGGGCGGGGCAGTCCGGCGACGGTGGGGTGGCGTTGGGTTGTGCGCCGACGTCGGGCTTGGGGGCGACGGGATCGGGGCGCCCCCGATCCAGATCTCGCAGGGGGGAGTGGGAATTGTGGGTAGTGAGTGGGGGAGTGGTGCGACGGGATAGGGTTTCTGGGGGGTTGGTGGCCTTGTAGGCCAGAGATGGGGGCGGCTGGGCCGGCCGGTCGGCCAGCTGGGCCGAGGCCCAACAGGAGGGGAGGTTTTCTCCTTTTTTGTGTTTTATTTTCCTTTTGTTCTTTTTCTTTATTTCTTTTCTGTTACTTTTAGTTTCACTTTTATTTTAGATTTATGACTTATAAAAGTAGTCCCTAATTTAGTCTAAATAATTATACTACGACCACATAAGTTTGGGCAACTAGATAGAATAGTTTAATAATTTTTTTAATTGTAAAAAGCATTTGATTAATTACTTTGCTACTATTTTATTTACTTTAGGACAATCAAACACTTTCAAAGATGTTGGTTTCTTCACCATTATTACTTATGCATTATTTGGCTCTCTCCGAACATTTTAGTTTTAAGATTGGAAAACTTTTATTATTTGTTTGATTTTGAATTTGGATTTGAATTGGTTTCGAATTAACGCGAGATTAGTAACCGTAATGGAGTTGATGTGGCATCATTAGTAGAGGGTTACTATAGCTTGATTATCCGGGCGTCACAATTCTCCTCCACTACAAGAAATCTCGTCCCGAGATTTAAGAGGGGGACTAGGGGGAAAAGTCTGGTTACGAAATCCTAATGAATCTTCTCGTCTTTGGTTGCTCTTCTTGAAGAGATCAATCCATTACACTGATGTCTTCATTCCTCTACTTCAGGTCATCATGATGAAGTCGGCATCCTTTCTTCGGGATCTTCATCGTATTTAAGAATAGGTAACGGGGCAGATCAGCAACGATAGAATGCTATAAGGGTAATAATCTGGGATTAACCCATGAATGAGCATATGAGTACCTCTCGAGTTGAACAAAATAAAACACATCGAGAGTAAAGTTGGAAGGTACAATAAGAAGTTTCAAGCAGCCAGGCAATCGTTCATTGCCTAGGCAGAAGGTGAAAGGGGTTTCAAGCAACGGAATAATTATTGTGTCCGATGCGAGAATTGACGATCTCATTGGGAGGTGGCTCATGAATTACATACGAGTCCACACGGGAGGAATAACTTTGGAAACAGGGGGTGTACAGGAGAGTCAGGTTTCGATCCTGTGGAACTGTGGGTTATGGGCCCACCATGTGGGTTAAAAGTAGGAAGTGCGGAGACGTCTTGCGTGATCATGCAAGCAAGGTATGTCAGAGGATAGCCTTTCAGTTATGTCGGCAACAACATCAGTACCAAGGCGGGGGACAAGGAGAACCATTTTCTTGCTCGTTGAAACGAGGCGGACCAATAGGCAAAGTTCTCGTCCATCAGTGGTTACTGAAATGCCATCAACAATAGTAACAGGATCTTACTGACAGAGTTGTACACCGAGGTGTTTACATAAGCAGGAGAATAATACTGCTTAGATTATATAGACCTCAAGAAAGGTTAAACCAACCAATGGAAAGGAAAATAAGATTATCAGATTAAACAGAACAATGGAAAGGAAAATGTGTTTAAACACATATATCAAGGGGTATATCCTTCCCAAGGGTAAGCAACGCATGATATTCATGACGGGATATAACGTAGAAAACCCCTTTAGGAAAGGGAAGAGAAATTTTCATGACATTACCCATACAACGGTATTTGGATAATTGATCAAGAAGCATTTAGCATTGGGCTTTAAATGTTCTTGTTGAAAATCGGAGTACCACAGACATGCTTCGAGATAGCATTGACATGGTCATCAGGTGAAGATCAGACTTTGGAAACACGAAGGATCCATCAGGAATAACTTGTAGAATAAGTCTTACAATTTCCTCATGGATGAATGGATAACCTTGCTGAAAAGGAATCTATAATGATAGGTCCTCCAGCCGGGGGGG
>NC_041391.1:492073157-492079560 GCF_002162155.2 Triticum dicoccoides
GAAAGGAAAATGTGTTTAAACACATAATTCAAGGGTATATCCTTCCCAAGGACAAGCGGAGCATGATATCCTGACAGGATATAATGTAGAAAACCCGATAGGTAAGGGGAGAGAAATTTCAAGACATTACCCATACAACGGTGTTTGGATAATTGAGCAGGAAACATTTAGCATTGGGCTTCAAATGTTCTTGTTGAAAATCGGAGTACCACAGACATGCTTCGAGATAGCATTGACATGGTCTTCAAGCAAAGGTCAGACTTTGGATACAAAGGATCCATCAAAAACAACTTATAGAATAAGTCTTACAGTTTCCTCATGGAAGAATGGATAACCTTGTTGGAAAGGAATCTATAACAACATGGCCTCCGGCCAGGTGTGCTAGGCACGACAGCACCTTACCGGGTCACATAAAGACCATTCTTATAACTCTTGGAAATATGTTCCAACCATCATATCTGACCGAGATTCAGATCTGATTGGTGTCAGGATAACTCAGACTCGGGATGCCTGAGAAGAAAGGTGCAACACAAATTGACGAGATGACATTGCAAGATTCTCGGGAAATTTACTACGGAAGCGAGTTCCGAAACAAAAGCTCATCATTAAACCAAGGAGAGGGTGAGGAGGTGGCTGATGAACTCAGCGACAATTCATCGAGATTTCCAAAAAGGGATTTCCACAATTATGTGAACAAGGAGATAACAGCTGTCAGATCAAATAATATAATGGGGTATGCTTGAGGAACACATACACAATTAAACATTGGTTGAAAAGTGCACCCGAAATATGGGTTGGGTTGCACGACCAATGTCAGAATGGTGAATCAATAACCAATAGCCTGAGGATGAGCTGTCGGCCATTAACTTCAAAGCAATAGGGTTGCTAGGAGTACAGAATCCAAGCAGCACCGTTCACTTGCTAGTATTCCGGTTAGAATCAACATTGGGACCAAGAAAGAATGATGATGGTGAGAAGTATCACCATACCAAGAGATTTTAAGAGGCGGGGCAATTCTCACAACCTTCTTGACATAAAAGATGGTATTACTTCAAGGTGAAGAAGAACAAATGCTGGGTAGCAAGGAACTCAAGATTCAATCCAAAACATGAACACGTTTGTGTTGAGGGAAGACAAGGATGTGGTCGATGATAACACGATCATCGAGGGGCAAGGATGGTATTTCCCATCATGAATTTGATTGATATCCTGGAAGGAGTTAAAATGTTGATGATGATCACGACAAATTTTGTCGAGAGGCTCCATGAAGATGCAATCGCTCGGTGACGGCATCAAGCCAAGGGAATGGTGAAGCAAAAGGCTATTATAACCGTAGATAAGATGTCATCCCAAAATTTAAAAGTTATCTCTCAAGACAAACAATATGATCGTGAAAGTTCGATGTAAGCTTAGAGCACTGTCGGGATTGTGCCCCAAGGATGAAGGACATAGGTAAAATGGTCAAGCAGTCAACCTGACAATGATGATGTAGTCAATCAGCTAGGAATGACATGATCGAGTACAAACTCGTAAGCGATGAAGATTACTAAGAGTTGTTGAATCGCAGTGCGGACTCGATCCAGTTATCGGTGTTCTCGAGTGACTAATAACTCAGACCCTGGGGGGGATCCGAGATCGGTGAGAAGCAATACTAGATGAAGACTCACAGGAAGCAACATAGTTCTCGAGATACCAAAGGTTAATAATCGAGGAAGATCAATATAGAGGTTGGGCAAGCGTATTGATCTGCAAAAGGCAAGCACTTTAACTTGTCCGAGAAATTGAATCAAGGAGAAAATGTGGTCGGGACCACGACTGCAAATGATCAATACATAAATACCAGATGATTTCATATCAAGGAAATAGTTATTATTACAAGAAGCTTCTATGACAGGATCTACATCGTGTCCATGGGCATGAACACAAAGTTCAAGGTCGACTCCCACTTCTTTAATGCATAACCTTTCATTCACTTCTCGCCTTCAACGAAATTGTGTGTTGAAATTTTATCTGACATAACACTAGTAGAGTATGACCCGTAGTGGTTTCCGGGTTCACACAGTTTAAAGAAAGGCATATGTCCAACCCATCAGGGCCTCTTAGGAACATATGCCACAAACTTCAGGAGTAAATAACACAAGCTCGATAGCAGAGCATGGTTGGCAAAGTAGAGGATACAATTTACCAAAGGCGGTATATATCCTAGGAAAGGCTCAAGGTTATTGAATATGAAGGACATTGTCGGATAAAATCCAGCAAAGGATCTGGGGTGAGTATCGACACACAACCAGAGGAAGAAGCAATGCAAAGACATTGGATTATCGAAACAACTGAATAACTTAGAGCTCAATTGCTAAGGAGTTATGATTTACAAAGCGAAGAATCAGAAGCAGACGCTCTGATCAAGGATGGATAAGTTCAATAGACTTAGGGGCAAAATCGACGACAATTTAATTGGCGAGAACCAGCTCATGATTAAAACGACGTCTGAGCCGGAAGGATGAATTCTAGGATCTGTTTGAGGATTGCGAGCATTCGCAACAAATCGAATCAACGGACTCAAAATGACAATGACAATGGGTGTCAACAAGATTACTAGAGTTATAGGACTAACCATAATGCAAGCAATCAAGAATTTCAAGAGCAACTGGATGCTCAAGATTTTCGAAAGATCGAATGATATTTCGAGGATTGGTGACATACATGAAACAACTGGGGATGAGTGGATACCCGGTAAGTGCGAGAAATTATCCGTAGTGGTATTCATATAGCAAAGAACTGCAAGGCAGTAGGCACAAAGTATTCTCGAAACATTAGAGAAAATTTCAAGGTATCTTGTAATAACAAGATCGATTGGGTATAAAGTAAGGACGACGGGTGTAAGTATTTATCCATAGGGATATTTCGGTGGAAGGGAATTGCAAAAGCAACGGGCACAAGGTCTCGAGAGAATATTGGAGAGTATCTTCGAAATCTTCTGGTGGAGCCGGCGATCATCTGGACTGAAGGGGCTCTCCGGGAGAAAGTATTTTCAAGAACCTAAAGTTAGATTTTAGTAAAAAAACGTTTAACCCGAATAGAAGAGAGTTCAGAATCCCGGAGTAAAGATCGAGGAGTAAAAAGATCCTAATACCACCCAATTGGCGACGTGGGCCCATGGGCCGCACAACCAAGTTAGTAAAACAATTTTCATCGACTAGACTCAACTTCGGCCAAGGAGTTGGAAAGGGGGATTCCTACAGGCAGTCGGCTCTGATACCAACTTGTGACGCCCCCGATTCAATCGTACACTAATCATGCACGCAAATGTGTACGATCAAGATCAGGGACTCACGGGAAGATATCACAACCCAACTCTAAAAACATAAATAAGTCATACAAGCATCATGATACAAGCCAGGGGCCTCGAGGGCTCGAATACAAGTGCTCGATCATAGACGAGTCAGCGGAAGCAACAATATCTGGGTACAGACATAAGTTAAACAAGTTTGCCTTAAGAAGGCTAGCACAAACTGGGATACAGATCGAAAGAGGCGCAGGCCTCCTGCCTGGGATCCTTCTAACTACTCTTGGTCGTCATCAGCGGGCTGCACGTAGTAGTAGGCACCTCCAGCATAGTAGGAGTCGTCGTCGAAGGTGGCGTCTGGCTCCTGGACTCCAGCATTTGGTTGCGACAACGAGAAAGAAAGGAAAGGGGGAAAAAGGGGGGAGAAAGCAACCGTGAGTACTCATCCAAAGTACTCGCAAGCAAGGAACTACACTACATATGCATGGGTATATGTGTAAGGAGGCCATATCAGTGGACTGAACTGCAGAATGCCAGAATAAGAGGGGGATAGCTAATCCTGTCGAAGACTACGCTTCTGGCAGCCTCCGTCTTGCAGCATGTAGGAGAGAGTAGATTGAAGTCCTCCAAGTAGCATCTCCAAGTAGCATCTCCAAGTAGCATCTCCAGTCGCATCGCATAGCATAATCCTACTCGGCGATCCTCCCCTCGTCGCCCTGTGGAAAAGCGATCACCGGGTTGTCTGTGGAACTTGGAAGGGTGTGTTTTATTAGGTATCCGGTTCTAGTTGTCATAAGGTCAAGGTACAACTCCAAGTCGTCCTGTTACCGAAGATCACGGCTATTCGAATAGATTAACTTCCCTGCAGGGGTGCACCAACTTACCCAGCACGCTTGATCCCATTTGGCCGGACACTCTTTCCTGGGTCATGCCCAGCCTCGGAAGATCAACACGTCGCGGCCCCACCTAGGCAAAACAGAGAGGCCAGCACGCCGGTCTAAACCTAAGCGCACAGGGGTCTGGGCCCATCGCCCATAGCACACCTGCACGTTGCGAGGGCGGCCGGAAGCAGACCTAGCCTAGCAGGCGTTCCAGTCCAATCCGGCGCGCGCCGCTCCGTCGCTGACGTCTGAAGTGCTTCGGCTGATACCACGACGCCGGGATACCCATAACTACTCCCACGTCGATGGTTAGTGCGTATAGGCTCGTAGCCAACTCAGATCAAATACCAAGATCTCGTTAAGCGTGTTAAATATCCGCGAATGCCGAGCAGGGCCAGGCCCACCTCTCTCCTAGGTGGTCTCAACCTGCCCTGTCGCTCCGCCCCAAAGTAACAGTCGGGGGCCGTCGGGAACCCAGGCCCACCTCTACCGGGATGGAGCCACCTGTTCTTTCAGCCCCCTCATCAGAATCACTTGCGGGTACTCATCGAGCTGACCCGACTTTAGTCACCATCTGTATAGTATGTATGTATGTATAGTATATACCCGTGATCACCTCCCAAGTGATCACGGCCCAATAGTATAGCAAGGCAGACTGACAAGAATGTAGGGCCAATAATGATAAACTAGCATACTATACTAAGCATCTAGGATTGCGGGTTAGGTATCAATGACCGTAGCAACAATGACAGGCTATGCATCAGAATAGGATTAACGGAACAGTAACATGCTACACTACTCTAATGCAAGCAGTATAGAGGAGAATAGGCGATATCTGGTGATCAAGGGGGGGGCTTGCCTGGTTGCTCTGGCAAGAAGGACGAGTCACCAACACCGTAGTCGAACTGGGGGTCGCCGGCAGTCTCGGGGTCTATCGGAAAGAAGTAACGGAGAGGGAACACAATAAATAACAGAGCAATCAAGGCATCACAAAGCGTAACAAGACAATACGCGGTGTTCGGTGTGCCCTAACGCGGTAGTAGGTGATACCGGTGAAGGGGGAAAACATCCGGGAAAGTATTCCCGGTGTTTCGTGTTTTCGGACAGATGAACCGGAGGGGGAAAGTTGCGTGTTTGCTATGCTAGGGATGTGTGGCGGACGAACGGGCTGCGTATCCGGATTCGTCTCGTTATTCTGAGCAACTTTCATGTAGAAAGTATTTTCATCTGAGCTACGGTTTATTTTATATTAATTTTAAAAGATTTAGTTCATTTTTTAGAATTAACATAATTAATTAAATAAGAAAATGTAATTATGATGTCAGCATGATGTCAGGGTGATGTCAGCGGTCAGCTTTGACCGTTGACCAGTCAAGCTGACGGGGGGGTCCCACATGTAATAGTCTGTCTAGTTAACAGAGTTAATTAGTTTACCTAATGATTAGGTTAGTCTAAACAGAATTAATTAAGTTAAATTTAATTGGTTAATTAATTAATTAATATTTTATTTATTTATTTATGCTTGAAGATATCTTTTTTTTATTTAAACAGGGGCAAGGCCCACTGTTAGTGACTAACAGGAGGGGGTTAGTGCTAATCTAACCCCCAATTAGCTGGGGCCTGCCTAATCTGGCAGAGGCGCAACCAGCAGGGGCTACGCCCGTGCACAGACGGGGCCGCCGACGCGGCAGGCCGGCCGGCCAGGAATGGCGGCGAGCGACACGGCACGGGAGCATGAGGGACGAGCGCGGGGCTGCGCAACCGGAGGGGCGGGCACGAGCGGAGAGACACGGTGCGGTAAGAGGCACGCCGCGCACAAGAGCGGAGCTCCGACGTTGGCGACGACGCAGGACAGGACGCGGTCAGGGCGACCGATGCGCGTGCGGGCGCCGGTGAGCGAGGCCATGGCCGAAGTGGCCGGAGCAGGGGAGGAGGAGTTGTCGGGGCCTCACCCCGGGGCCGTGGGGTCTAGGCAGCGGTGCTCGGGGAGGAAGACGGGGACAACGTTCCGGTGAAGAGGCGAGGTGGTCGAGGCGAAGAAGCTTCGGTGAGGTGGCGATGGCGACCGGCGACGGCGTCGATGTCCAGGGGTGGCGAGGTCTGAAGGTGATGGTGACGAGGTCCTCGGGCGGCAGCGTGGTGACGGTAGGCGAGGCCGATGGCGTGCGGCGAAGAAGCAGTGGGGCGGGGCAGTCCGGCGATGGTGGGGTGGCGTTGGGTTGTGCGCCGACGTCGG
>NC_041391.1:492080152-492090107 GCF_002162155.2 Triticum dicoccoides
GGAGTGGTGCGACGGGATAGGGTTTCTGGGGGGTTGGTGGCCTTGTAGGCCAGAGATGGGGGCGGCTGGGCCGGCCGGTCGGCCAGCTGGGCCGAGGCCCAACAGGAGGGGAGGTTTTCTCCTTTTTTGTGTTTTATTTTCCTTTTGTTCTTTTTCTTTATTTCTTTTCTGTTACTTTTAGTTTCACTTTTATTTTAGATTTATGACTTATAAAAGTAGTCCCTAATTTAGTCTAAATAATTATACTACGACCACATAAGTTTGGGCAACTAGATAAAATAGTTTAATAATTTTTTTAATTGTAAAAAGCATTTGATTAATTATTTTGCTACTATTTTATTTACTTTAGGACAATCAAACACTTTCAAAGATGTTGGTTTCTTCACCATTATTACTTATGCATTATTTGGCTCTCTCCGAACATTTTAGTTTTAAGATTGGAAAACTTTTATTATTTGTTTGATTTTCAATTTGGATTTGAATTGGTTTCGAATTAACGCGAGATTAGTAACCGTAATGGAGTTGACGTGGCATCATTAGTAGAGGGTTACTATAGCTTGATTATCCGGGCGTCACATCCGGCGGTAGGGTTACACAGTCTACCACCCGGGACCCTGGCGGTAGGGTGCGACGGAGGGGGACGGCGCCGTCTCCCCGCGCTGACGTGGCTAAGTTTCCTACCGCCAGGCTCCCTGGCGGTAGGCTGTGTAACCCTACCGCCAGGAGCTCTGGCGGTAGGAAAAAGGGTCAAATCTCAAAAATATTTCAAACGGGGTCAGATTCTGAATTTGTTTGGAAAAATGGTCAAAACACGAAATTTTGCCAAGAGGAGTATGTAAATGCACGTGGGCCACAACGGGACATGATCTGAAAGCGGTCCAGTAGGCCCGCAAAGGGCGCTCGCTCATTCAGGCCGAGCTTGGTGGGCAGATCGATTTCGTCCTGCAACGTGAGTTATCTGGGCCCAAATAGAATACCCAATCCAGTAAAGAAAGCTCAAATTTGCAACCATTTGACAAATCTGGCGCGAGTTTGTTCGGCCGTCACAGTCACATGTTTAATTTGCACAGTGACATACTTAAGTACCCGGGTTTTTTTTTCTGACACAGTGATATCGCTGCCTGTACGTATATGTACTACTGCCCAGCCGGGCCGTCGCAGTCGAGGTGCGTGTGGCGCAGTGGTACGTGCCACTCCTACCAAACGGGCACGAGGAGGGGCCCGTTTCAGCTCGTGAGCAGAATGTTGTTTTTGGCCGGGCTTAGGGAGAAGAGGGAACCACCGCCGTGTTTGCAAACCGAGTTCATTTGATCTTGTTAGCGCGGAGCTACCATGCATTCTCATTGCAGTTAAAAGAAACCACAGTGGATGCGTTGTATTGTCTAGAACATCGTAATCTAGATACCTATTAATAAATTCGTTAGTGCTTCTTTCCGTTCGTCATTAAAATTACCTTTGAAGTTGTCATAAATTATCCACTAAGTCACCCATAAGTGAGGAAAACGATTCGACATTTTCTCTCGACATTGCCGTCGGTTTTGGTTCTTTACCTGATACCCTAAGGCTGGTCATAGTGGGGAGTAACTTAGACTAGTAACATGCATATGTTATTAGTCTATGTTACTACCTCTATAGTGCATAGTATCAAAGACTAGTATCATAGGTGGTCTTATTTATTGTCATGCATGACACATAGTATGACACATAGTAGCATCACATTTATTATGTTACGATATCTACCTATATTACTATAACCATCTCTCTCTTCTTTAATTGTCTGCCACATGCATGTTTGCGAGTCCCAAGTGCATGATACTACTTAGGCTGGTCATAGTGGGGAGTAACTTATACTAGTGTCATGCACATGACACTAGTCTAAGTTACTACCTTCATAGTGCAAAGTAACATAATAGTAGTGTCATAGAAGACTTCATTTATTAGCTTGTAAACTCATTTTGTCTTGGCTAGTGCTATGTTACAGTAACATATTATGTTACTACTTCTCATTAACTACATGCCACATAAACAAAAAAATCTTAAAATGCGCTATGTTACTTGCTAAGTTACTCCCACTATGACTAGCCTTATGTTACTCCCACTATGGCCAGCCTAATACATCACAGACAGACAAAAACCACATTGGCAAAGGCCTTAGTCTTCCACATTAATGACCAAGATTTGACCCCAGGTATCACCCTTTTTTCTCTCTCTTTTCTCTCTTCGTAGCAAGCGTGCCTCCCACACGTGTTCATGGACCGGCCCATGTGCGGAGCGTGACACTCTCTGTTTTTTATTTTGTTTTCTGTTTTTTCTTTTTTCATTTCGGTTTTTATTTTTCCTTCCTTATATTAATTTGGGAATAGCAAATTTTCAAAAAGTTGTGAGTTTTAATATTCTATGATAAATCCTAAAATTTTCGTCAATTGAAAAAATGTTAGGGACATCATAGAATGTTTGTGACTTTTAAAAATGGTTCGCATATTATAAAAATATATCGATTTTAAAAACTGTTTGCGATATAAAAAATGTTCGTAATTTTTAATAAATGATCGTGTATTCAAAATATATTCATGGATTTGAAAAAATGTTCATGAATTTCTACAAAATGTTCACAAAAATCAAACTTATCCATTGAAACGGATCCGTAAATAATGAACAAAACAACCGATGCCTTCATTGGGGTTTTCTTAGGGGATTTGTAGAGGTCACTCTATGATTTTATTTAGTCCATTGTGCGTCGTGTAAAAAAATAGGTTCGTTTTTGTAAACTATATAAAAATAATTAAATGTCTAATTTACCTTCATACATATCTATGTTTATTCTGATACTATAGTTTTACCGGTCATGCAAACACCACAATGCTAGGTCAAGGTGAGACACATCATTCATATGTCTATCTCAGGCAGGGTCCATCAATGTACTTTGCTCAGCCAAAAAATATTGCATTGTGACGGTTTAGGAAATCAAGTCATGACGAGACCACCACATTTTCAGTTTTTGAAATGACTTTTTTTTAAATCTCTTATCTCATCGTAACTCTATGAAATGACATTTTAAAAGTTCTTATCTCATCCTGGCATAATCTACATAATGTGATTATTTTCCTTCCATTGTAACACACGGACATATTTGCTAGTAGTCATTTATATGGTGTTTAAAACTTAAAAACAGATCTGACAGAATCGTCATGTTCATAATTTTTTACGGCCATCCAGATAGTGGGTCACATCCTTCAAATTTGAAGGCTGGAGGTGCAAACATGGAGCGAGCACCAAATGTAAGTTGGAAATTTTAAGTATTTTTCTTCCTCCCGTGTCTAGTCCTGCCAATGCGCAGTCGTACTCGTACCAATGGCGTAATCGTGTTTCCACCAAGAAAAATACCCATGGCCGCCGCCGTGTGATGTTTTCACCCAAGCGAGCCAATTCCAGTAACGTTTTCCGCCGACCGTGCCTTTCTCTGGTATATAAACCGACCCATCCGGTGTTTCTCGATGACACTCACCACTCACTAGTCCACCTTTCCCGTCCGCCAGCATCACTCATCGCCGTCTCCCGCTACCATGACCGCGTGACACATAGACGTTCTTGCCGTCTCCCGCTACCATGACCGCGTGACACATAGGCGTTCGTAGACCACGATGACCACTGAAGCGGCAACACCCGAAGTATTCCCACCTACGAGGTCACTTTCAAATGGAGGAAGAGGCTAAAGTAAAATATGTTTTACAATATGTTTTACAATTCAATAAAAACGGTTTAGTTGTATTATTTCTCGCTTGTAATTAAAAACCATACAAGAAGTCATAGTTGAAATCAAGTTCAAAGCAAGTTCGACCTTTCTTCGAGTGTTCTTCTTACTTTAAAGTACTCTTTATTACAAAGTGATCATTGTATTATCTTTTACAAGAGTATCAACAATCTTTATGGGTGGATCTTCCATCCACCCTGCACATACCTTACTTCTAGTTAGTTTGGCTAAATCATGAGCAGCACAATTAGTCTCTCTAGAAGCATGCTAAAAAATAAGCGAAAAATCACATGTAAAGGTGATATATATCATCAAAAACTGCCGTCGATAGACCGAAAGAGCAACCTTCATTTTTCATTGTCTCCGTCACATCGATATTGTCAGAATTCATCTTTATGCGGTTACATCCGATTGTACTTAGCCAAACAGAGGCCAAACTGTAAGGTCAGTGCCTCGACGTTTCTTTAAGTGTTGGTTGACGAGACGAGGAAGGAGTTCTATTAAGGTGATTTTGATTTTGCAGCCCCGCTCTTGAAGTTAACACGACACGCTCGACATATTATGCGTTGGCACTGTATTTTTTTAACACAATACAGACGCAAACGCTTCTACGTATGTGTATACACTCACCTCTATGAATGCACACACGCACATCCTACCTCTATTAGCATCTTTAAGAGGCTGAGCCGGGCATATCATCTTGAGATTTACGAATCACTGAAGACCCCTCGTCGTCAACAGGATCGTCTCCTCCCACTGTAAGCGCATCACCGGAAATACAGAAATAAATTCAAAAATAATGCGAGCACCATTACTTAAATCTTGGTGGATTGAGAATACCACTGTCTCTCTAACCATCCAATCACAGATTATTGGTTCGAATAAATACTGTATTTTGGTAAGTTTCCGTCGCTCTTGGGCAGACCGTAGTACGCGTGTATCGGCAGCAGACGTGCGCACGAGTGAAGGCGTATGTATAGCAGGGCCGCAATCAACAATGTATAGCTGGCGCGTGTACGCACACTGCACAGACATTCGCGAAGGTGTTGCCCGGTTCGATGGGTTTGCACCGCGTGTCGCACTGCATGCGCGTACGGAGAGCCACACGGGCGGGCGAGCGAGCGCGCGTGGTGCTGGAGCACCGCACGCGCCGTGCCGAGCTGAGAAGCGACAAGCGCGTACGTGCGCCGGGTTGGCAGCGGGGGGCGCGCGCGCGGGCCGGAGCCCGGAGGGGTGTGGCCGCGCGGCCGACACGGCGAGACAAGCGCGATCTCTCGTGCCACACCCATACCATACTCCTACCCTTTTCCGGCACTTTCTCCCACCTCCCCGCGCCATGCACCCATCCATAATCTTTGCCCCGCCAAGCAAGCTCGCTCGCTCGCCCTCGGCATAGATCGCGTGCATCCCTCCTGTAGCTCTTCCCACCGCCCCAGGTCCACACCGAGATCCCCGTGCCATGCGACATGCATCGATCCATCTCGCCCCGCCTCGCCTCCCTAGCAAACTCTTTGCATACATCGGATGCAGCTAGCCTCACCGTGGGCCGCCTGTTTTCTTACGCCTGACCACATCTGTTTGTTTCAGATTTGCACTTCTTCACTGTACGTGCACACTCCCTCAAAAGCTGTACGTCTCATATGCGTGTTTGACATTGATCGATGTCCTTGAGATTCATGCAAATAGAATGGCCGGCCTGGGTCTCCGTGGTTCCGAAAGATTTTTGTGATTCAGACATGTCAACGGTCCGATTAACAAAATCCGGAAACGCGTACGTACAGCAGCCAGCACAGGCAAATTAATCATCAAGCAACAGTAAAGTAGGGCTTAAGTATGCCAACTTGGTCACATCGAAGGTATAAACTGTAATTGGTTTAATCAATTTGATTATGGGGTTAGGGTTACCCACGCCAACTGGTGGTACTAGAACAGTGGCAGATGGCACTGCACGTAATAATTGCAATGCACATGATCACCAAGTAACCAGGGGGTTGGGCTGCCTACAAAATCTGTATATCAAGAAAGGGGACGGATCGAGACATTCATGTGCTGTTAAGGAGATGGCTCTGCCTCGGTTTTCATGACCAGTACCCCATCATGCCGCGCGCGCTCTTCGTTTGTTTACCACCTTCTCGTACGGCAGGTGCTGCTATGCGTGCAACCATCCTTCTTAATTTGCAGTATGCCTGAAATTCTGAAAAACAAAATTAAAAGAAGATTAGTTTGTTACTGTACAATCAACACTTATTGAATTACAATACTGCCTTCATTTTTATACACAAGGTCACTTCGTTTTTTCATGTCATATTTTGACTTGTAATTTTGGTCTGCAGAATATGGATTATATGTCATAAAAAATATATCATCGGAAAGTTTTTTCAAATGTGTATCCAATGAAATATGTTTTGTGCCATATAACTCACTTTTTGTTGGTAAAATTAATAGTCAAAATTAGACATACAAATAAGAAGTGGCCCTGTATAAAGGAACGAAGCGAGTACTAATTATTTTGGTTAATACTTAGTTTTGGTACTCCAAATACGCCTTGTGTATTCCTTGCAAAAACAGAAATCTTACGTAAAGAAACGGAGGCCCCCCTTTTCTAGCTTGTACCACTACCACGTACCTCCCCCATATCCTCTTCGAACTTCGATGCATGCACTTCTCTAAGCTCTCTTACCTATTAATGTTTCCTAAGTGGTCACCAATCACACCGGTCCTCCATGTTTAGCCTAAGCTCCCCTCCCCTAGCTCTCGAGAGGAAGCTAAAGCTCTCCACCACCTACACTATTCTCCTAGTGTTCTTCCTCTTCACTCTCCACATCACCTCATGCGAAGCTCGTCGTCTCCTCGTCAATGGCAAGCACTTAAGCAGCAGCAAGTCTTCCTCGTCATCTCAGGTTTGCTTCTGCCCTAACACAATTCGGTTAAACATCATAATGTCAACGAGATTTTGTTCTAACATTGCCCTCCCTTTCTCTATTGTGTTTCTGTAGGATGCGGCAGAGGTTGCTGATGCCCAGAAGAAAACGAGAAGCTCGTTGATGGTTCATGATGCGGGGAAGAAGGCTCGAGCTGCCGGAAGCAGCATCGATCAGCCGACGGGCGCGGGAGCAACATTGATCAATCGATCAGGTGGAATACGAAACACCACGCATGCCGCTAGGGTTTCGCAGCAGCTTCCTCATCGCAAGCACATGGATGATCAGGGAATTCACCTGGATTATGCTCAGCCTAGAACCCGCACTCCGTATCACAACTGAACATATATAATATAGCGATCACGGATGAGAGCCGTTCATGAGATGACATTTATGTCGTCGAGATCATTTATCTAGTTATATCATGTATATTTCTCCTTGAATCTCACTAGCTAGCTACGAGCAGCTTCAAGTCGTATCTGTGTTTCCGCTATATTTCTAGTTATTTTCTGCAATTTTGACGACATATATAGTTCGCCGATAATATATATATATATATAGAGAGAGAAAATGCATCCTACTACCGGGTGTAGTTACACCCACTTCTCATATACTACCTTGTGGTAGTATATACTCTACTTTATTATTTTTAATATGTTCATATACTATATCTAAGATACTTCAAAGTGAGTTATACGAAAAAATTGCAAGTGAGCTCATAGTTCTATTATATTTATGAAATACATACATATTTGTACACGAAATGGAGTATGCACAAAATATGGTACATACTACCAAAAAAGTAGTATCTATAATACCTAAACATTCTTATATACTACATATTACGTGTACATACTCTCTAATATGATAGATACTACTTAGAACGTATGAAACAAAAATGAGAGTAACTACACCCGATTGTAGCAAAAATTTGTTATATATATATATATATATTACGGGACGGAGGAAGTGTTCATATACACTTCCTCCGTCCTGTAATATAAGAATGTTTTTGACACTACACTATCTCATACATGCCGGTGCATGTACAGCTTGCCCTTTAGTCGCCTTGATTGACCATTCACAGCAATTCATAGTCAGTGGTAATGATTTGCAGGGGACTCATCTCGTGGCTCTAACGGAGTGCAGCTAGAATCTAAGGCGACCACCGTGTACACAGAGGGAACACTAGTAACCATGGACTACCCAGCTGCACACGCAGCACCAGCTGTTCACAACAGGTAGTGCGTGCGTAAAGCAATAATCAGGGCTTACCTCTTTGATTGAGCTTGCCTCTGAATGAATTTTACATGCATGGATCGGTCAATGTTCAGCCCTTGGCTCCTCGACTCCGGATTTTACCACAATCATGTACTCCTAATTATGTATATTTTTTTCTTCGAATGTAGTTATATATATGATTATTACTAGACAAGTATGTATGTGTGTATGAGTGAATCACAATGTGGCTTGTCCATAGGGCTCTTTAATCAAGTAGACGCCGCAAGAGCAACTTCAACGCGCCGACCCATTCATCCGCACGTGTTCTTTGGATCAAAACGGACACAAAAATTGCCCCAACCCCATCACCGCCGCCTAGTCCAAGTGCGCTCACCAGTCGTCCGCACCCACATACCTCCCTCGCAGCACGCCACCACCACCTCGTCGTCGGGCCGCTGCGGCTTCCCCTAACGTCGCCGCCAGCAGCACCTCAGCCTCGAGCCCCAGCAAGCTTCTTCGACGACGCCGGAACGCTCGCCGCCAGAGCCTGCTACCAGGTCGAGGGGAGGCGTGTGGTTCTTCACCGGCCAGCTTCTTCGATGATGCCCGCAAGATGTTTGACGGTTTGCCCACAAGGTACAATTGGACTCCGTCGACGAGTTCTTTTTCCACAATTTCATTTGCGACTCAGATGATTCTTCATCTGACGATGAGGAGATTGTGGTTGTTGTGTTGGTTGTCCATGACCACCTTAGTAGGTAGCAGTGGTTGTTCCAGGGCTTGATCATGGGCACACGCCGACGTTGAATTGCAACCGAGAGAATGATCATTTCCTACTCTGAAAGGACTACTTCGAGGCACCCAAGCCTCTCTTCAAACATCACCTATTCCGGCGCCGTTTTCGTGTGGGTAGGCATATTTTCAACCATATCCTGGAGGGGGTGGTGGCGTGCGATAAGTATTTCGAGTGCAAGGAGGATGCCCTTGGAAAGATTGGTTTCTCCTCTTATTAGAAATGCATTGCAACTATTCGTATGCTTGCATACGGAGTTCCTGGTGACCTCATTGATAAGTATGTCCGTATGAGCGAGTCCACGTGCCTAGAGTCCATGTATAGGTTCTGCAAGGCTGTGATAGCAGTGTTTGGTCCTGAGTACTTGAGAGAGCCAAATGCTATAGATACAACCCGCTTGTTAGCGATGAATGTTAGCAGGGGCTTTCCGAGGATGCTTGGTAGCATATATTGTATGCACCGGGAGTGGAAGAACTCCCCTTCTGCTGAGGAGGGGCAGTATAGGGGCCATGGCAAAGCTTGCACCGTCATACTCAAGGTCATGGCTTCACAAGATCTCTGTATTTGGCACTCTTTCTTCGGCATGGCCGGATCTCACAATGATATCAACATGCTTCAACGCTCTCCGGTGTTTGCAAGGCTTGCCGAAGGCAACTGAGGTCAATGTTAACATCAATGGCCACAACTACAACAAAGGATACTACCGAACTGACAGTATCTATCCTCAGTGGACTACTCTGGTGAAGACAATCTCCAACCCTGTAGGAGAGAAGAGGAAGAGATTTGCCAAGAGCAAGAGAGTGCTAGGAAGTGTTGGGGAACGTTGCAGAAACAAAAAAATTCTACGCTTCACCAAGATCAATCTATGGAGTCATCTAGAAACGAGATAGGGGAGTGCATCTACATACCCTTGTAGATCGCGAGCCGAAGCGTTCAAGAGAACGGGGTTGAGGGAGTCGTACTCGTCGTGATCCAAATCACCGAAGATCCTAGTGTCGAAGACGGCACCTCCGCGTTCAACACACGTACAGTTGGGGAAGACGTCTCCTCCTTCTTGATCCAGCAAGGGGGAGGAGAGGTTGGTGGAGATCCAGCAGCACGACGGCGTGGTGGTGGAAGTAGCGGCGATCTCGGCAGGGCTTCGCCAAGCTCAGCGAGAGGGAGAGGTGGTACGGGGGAGAGGGAGGCGCCAGGGACTTGGGTGCACAGCCCTCCCTTCCCCCTCTTTATATAGGGGCCCTAGGGGGGCGCCGGCCCCTAGAGATCCAA